>NC_137802.1:66923657-67208657 GCF_963383645.1 Muscardinus avellanarius
TAGAAAGTCCCTGGGTTCCATCACCAGTACTGAAAAAAAAAAAAAAAAGAATAAAAAGAATAGGGTTGGGAGTATAGCTTGGAAGTAGAATGTCCCAGGGTTCAATCCCCAGTACTGCTAAAGAAATCTTGATAATCTCTAGATGACTAATAACACCTAATGCAATGTAAAGGCTATGTGAATAGTTGTTAGGCTGCATTGTTCGGGGAATAAGAAGAAGAAAAAAGCCTCTACAGCTTCAGAACAAACGCAACTCTCTTTCCTTGAATGCTTCTGGCCCTCTGCTGACTACGAGGACGGGGATCCTGTGGTTTTGGAGGGTGACGGGTCTTGTTTCGCACATTTTTCTGCACCCTCCCGCTCTGCCCCCGCCTGCACCGCTGCCTTCCTCCTGCCACATGCCAAACAGCAGCTCACAGGAAGCCACCCTGAATGCGGGAACTGAACTGCAGGCCCCTCACCTACTCCAGGCAGCGCCCCACCACAGCTTCCTCTCCTCTACCAATCACTCAACTTTTCCTCTGCCCAGGACCACTTCCATCAGCACACAAACGAGGTGTGATTTCTCCCACCCTAGCCCCCCTCTGTGGGCTTCTCTGTCTTTTATGAAACTTTACCTTCCATCCATTGCTCCCCTTCTCCCTAAAGCCAAACTCCTCAGCCGGGCGTGGTGGCGCCCCCCCACCTCGCCTGTAATCCCAGCACTTGGGAGGCTGAGACAGGAGGATCACGGGTTCCAGGCCAGCGACTTAGACTTAGCGAGGCCCTTAGCAACTTAGTGAGACCCTCATTTCAAAAGAAAAAAAAAAAAAAAGAGCCGGGCGTGGTGGTGCACGCTTGAAATTCCAGTACTTGGGAGGCTGAGACAGGAAGATCACAGGTTCTTGGTCAGCCTCAGTAAGTTAGTAAGACCCTGTTTAAAAAAAAAAAAAAGGGGTAGGGGTGTAGCTTGGCTACTACTACTGCTAATACAAAACTACTCAAAAGCCCTGCCTTGCCCTGTTCTCCCACCCACCCCACAGGCCCCGCACCGCCCTGGCTCCCCTGTGCGATCTCTAGGGCTCTGCAAATATTTCCTGTATGGGGCTAGCTCATCAATATTTTGGCTTTTGCAGCCGTTCAGTCTCTGTGGCAACCACTGATCCATGTACTTACTGCGCAGAAGCAGCCATGGCAATTCATAAACAAACAGGCCAGCAAGATGTGTCTCAACAAATGAAACTGTTATGTGGGATTATCATTTTTAATTTTGGATAAGTTGCTATAATACTAGATGTCAACCACTAAGCCAAGCATGGGAAGGAGGGATGGGGAGGGAATGGGGTGGGGATCGGGTGGGGGTTGACTGGGCGATGTGTGCATGTATGTCTACAAAAGTTTTTTTGTATCCCACTATGATTTATGAATACAGTGCACCAATAAAAAATTTAAAAAAAGATGTGTCTCAACACTTTTTTTTTTGGTGGTGGCCCTGGGGGTTGAACTATTGGACACAGGAGTACACTACCACTGAGCTTTATCTGTAGCCTATTTTATTTACTTTTTTTTTTGTGTGGTACTGGGGCTCCTGGAAGCCCTTCTACCTCCGGGCTACATTCCCAGACCTATTTTATACTTTTTATTTGGAAACAGGGTCTCTTAAGCCAGCGTGGCTGGCTTCGAACCTGCGTGATTCTCTTGTCTCCATCTTCCAAGCGTGGGGATTACAAGCGTGCGCCACCAGGCCCGGCAAGAATATTAAATGAAAAATTTCAGAAACAAACATAAAAAAAGAGACAGTGTGTTGGATTAGGTGGGTGGGCTGTAATGAGCCAGTCCCTATTTGACTGAATTGTCTGGTGGGATCCTAGAACCTTAAACAATGTCAGCTGAGACCAGCAAACTAGACGGCTGTACTTTCCTCCTAACATGGGCAGGCTTGCTTCCCACAAACACCCCATGCAGCCAGCCAGGGCGGGCCAACTGGTTCCTTGTTTGACAAGAACATCCCTGTGGGACTCCATTCAGATTCTTTCCCCCGCTGTCTGTCTAATCTCTTGGGTCTCAGCACCACCTGCAGGCTGAGGGCGGCACCATGTTCCTGCTCCTGCTTAGATGGCTTGGCAGCAACCCCAGCTCCATCCTGCCCACCTCGGGCATCCAGCACGGGTCCGACTCCGGGCTCCCAGCCTCCTCCCCGTCCTGCTCCATAGCAGGCAGCCCTATCCTCCGCAGCCCCTGCCCTCGGAGCCGGCCTGGCCTCTCCCTTGCTGGCCTTCCTCGTCCACGAGGTCCTCAGGTTCGACGGCATGGCACCTGATGATTCTGTCATGGGTTTCTGTGCTTTCTCTGCTTCAGGCTAACCTCAACACCCAGGACACCCCTAAATCCCAGCTCCTCCGTCTCTCCCCACACTAGCCCTGCCTGGGGGCCGAGGCCAAGTCCCCGGGCTCTGGGGGGGGGGTACCAGCCCAGCGCTCTCCCTGGCTCCCATCCCAGTCCCCAGCTCCTTGGGAAACCCAGGCTCCCTGCTGGTCTGAGGCACTCAAAGCACCGCCTTACCCCAGGCCCTTTGCTCCTTTCTCCTCTTTCTGGAATGTTCTTCAGTATCCACGTGATTCACACCCTATACTCTTAGGTTTTTCCTCAAATATCGCTCATAAGGTCCTTTCCTAATGACCTTACTTGACATTTCCAGTCTTCCTCTTGGGTCTAGCTCTCCCCTTAACCCGCTTCCTTTACCACTAAGTGGCAGTCTTACTTATTTTGTAAGGACTTTTCCCCCAACACTGAAGCTCATGGTGTCTCTTGGCACAAAAACAAATGCTCAGGAAACAGGCATCATGGAAGGACTGAGAGCCAGGAGCCCTGGCTACCTGCACGCATCTTCCTGCCTGTCCACAGGCTGCTCAGCCCCCCCACCCCCATGCAGGCAGGCTCGTCCCAGCCTCCTACATGACATGTGTGGCTGGTTAGCGTGCGTGAGCACTGGTGTTAGCACAGGGGCCAACTCGGTCCGGGAGGGGGCAATCCCTCAGTTTCTGTGGATGGTGCTTGCTGGGACCCTGGACATCTGCTGAGCTCGGGGTGCCTGGCACCCACACGTTTCCTGGATCTGTGTGCTAACTCGCCACCTCCAAACCTCGACAGTCGGGTGCCTGCCAAGTGTTTGCTGGCTCCACCCGGTGTCTTCTGCGTCCCTCGGGAGGCATATGCTAAGGGTGCAATATTTAGTTTTCTCAGCTGGTGCTCCTGGGTAAAGCCTTGAGAGGTGCTATCCATCTTCAGAGCTTCCCTGGCGAGACACCTTCCTCCTCCCTCCCTCCCACCCACCTTCTCTCCCTCCTTTTCACCCCAGACGGAAGGGGCTCCTGGCTGGATTCTGCCTCCCATCTAGCTACCTGTCTTAGCTTTTGCCTTTTCCGGGACTCAGTTTCCACTTGTGGCTGGGCCAGGAAGACCATTAGGGTTTTGCACCCTGCTCCCATCCAGTCCCGGGGTTATTGTACTTGCGCTATCCCTTGAAATAGCATCTGACTTCCAGCAAACAGAGTCCACCTGATGCTGGTGAGGGACCCAAGCCTCCGCCATGGCCCCAGGGCTGTGGACTCCAACAGGACACACTCCCCTCCCTCCCTCCCTCCCTTCCTTCCTTCCTTTTTTTTTTTTTTTTCATTAATGAGGATTGAACCCAGGGGCATTCTACCTCTGAGCTATACCCCCAACCCTATTTTATTCTTTATTTTGAAATACAGTTTCACTAAGTTGCGAAGGGCCTCACAAGTTGCCGAGGTGGGCCGTGAACCTGTGATCCTCCTGTCTCACCCTCCTGAGTACTGGGATTAGAAATGGTTTTTAAGCAGAGATTTCTACTCAGCCAGAAGTTGCCCTTTGCTAATTGGTCTTCGAACTGTATCCCTATCGTAGTAGGGGGCTGAGCAACCCTTTGGAGGGATCTTAAGTTCTGCACGGGGTTGGAGCTGTTGGGGTGGGTGTGGACTGTACAGTCCTAGACATGGCCAGGATTTTTTGCATCTGAGCTCAGCACTTTGTTTATTTTTGTGGCACTGAGGATTGAACCTAGGTAATTCTACCTCTGAGCTATACCCCCAGCCCTATTTCATAAAAAAAAAAATTAAAACAGGGTCTTGTTAAATTGCAGAGAGAGCCCAAGTTGCTGAGTCTGGCCTTGAACCCGCGATCCTCCTGCCTCAGCCTCCTAAGTACTGGGCTTACAGATGTGTGCTGCCACACCTGGCTGTCAGCCTGCCCTTAGGACACTGGAGGGACAAGTGTAATTTTGCTCTGTTGCACAGCCCTGCAGGAATCAGGTGCCAATAGCCACAACGGCAGAGCTGAGCCCCCACCTCAGGGCACCACCGAGCCCGTGGGCAAAAGGGACCCCACCCCTCCTCCATCCCCCCCCCCCCCCCCGCCGGTCCCCTGCACCCGCCAGCCAGATGGCTCTACCTTGTAGCCCTGGATGTCTCCATTCTGACTCTCCAGCGGGGGCGGCTCCCACGTCACGTCCAGCTGTGTGGCTGTGGCGCCGTGGACGGCCACACTTCGGGGTGCTGCTGTGGGCACTGGGGGGAGGCATTGGTGGGTGCTGAGTGGGTTGGCTCCGGGGAGAGGCTGGACCCCCCTGGCTGGGCCCGGGGGGCAGCGGCACTCACCTGCCTCCCCCACAAAGACCTCCTGCGGGGGGCTCAGGGGCCCCTCGCCCACGGCGTTGTACACGCTCATCCGGATCTCGTACCGCCTGTGCTTGTTAAGGTCTGTGGGCGAGAGGGGGGAGGGGAGCACAAAGTCACCCCGGGAAGGAGCCCGGCATACCACGCCGCAGAGGCCGGAGGCTGAGGGTGGGCGTGAGGCCCGGCCGCCCCTGCAGGTCCAGTCCCCAGTGTGAAGGCTCAGGAGAAAGCAGATAAGACTTGGACACGCGGAGAAGATGCCGTGGCTGGCCTCCGGGGGCTCCTGGCCTCCGGGGGCTCCTGGCCTTGGCTGCCTGGACAGCTCATTGTCCAACTGGACACTTTTGAGATTAGAAAAGGCACCATGAACATGGGCGCTGGGACGATCGTGCAAGCCCGGGTTGTCCTGGGCACCCTGGGCCCTCGGGGGCTGTGTCCTCCGGGCCTGTCCTCTTTCCTGTTGTGGCGGATGCAGGTGTTCCCAGCCAGGTCCCAGTCGCGCTCCCATCTCCCCCCTCTGCCAGCTCCTTTTTTTTGGGGGTGTGGAGCTCAGGGCCACGGAGTGCTAAGCACGCGCTCTGCTGCCAGGTGGTGCCCAGGGCTCATGGGTCAGCTCAGGAAGGGGGTTATGGGATATGAGTTCTGGAGTAAGAAACACCATGTCTTGCTAGTTCTGGGTGCTCGGGTGAGGACAACTGGCAGAAAAAAGCTGGGAGAGAAGCTGTTGTAAGAAGATGGGTTCTGTCGTCAGCTTGTGGGGAGACACATCCCGGCTGCAACCTGCCAAGAGGCTCCAGGCTCTCTGCACTCTCTGGCTCTGGCTCCGCTTTCCCCAGTGTGGAAGGCCTCCCTCCATCCCTCCTTCCCTTCTTCCCTTTCTTCATTAGTACTGGAGTTTGGAAACAGGGCATTCTATATTCCTAGTGCTATTTATTTATTTATTTATTTATTTATTTTGGTGGTACTGAGAACCCAGAGGCCTTCTACCTCTGGGCTATACTCCCAGACCTATTATATATATATATATATATATATATATATATATATATATATATATATTTTTTTTTTTTTTAATTTGGAAACAGGGTGTCACTAAGTTGCTGAGAGCCTCACTAAGTAGCTGAGGCTGGCTTCAAATCTGTGCGATCCTCCTGTCTCAGCCTCCCAAGAGCGGGGATTACAAACATGCGCCACCACACCCGGCTACCTTTTTTTTTTGAAACAGGGTCTAAGTTGCTGAGGCTGTGCTTTAACCCGAGACCCTCCTGCCTCAGCCTCTTGGGTTGTGGGATTATAGGTGTGCACCTCCTTGTCTGGCTTCACAGTAGAATTTCTATGGGGAACAGGATTGCGGCAGGGAAGCCGCCCTGGCAGCCCTCCTGGGAGCCCCTGCCTTGGAAAGAACCCTGCTGGGGCTTCAGGAAAAAGCAAGGAAGGGCTGGGCTGAGCCACACAGGAACATGGCCGGGCCCTGCTGGGAAGACATGGCCACACAGTTGGCTGAGACGGGCAGCGGGATGTGGACACCTGCCCACCTGCCCCACAGCACCCATCAAACCTACCATTATTACACCCAACACAGGAGGCTGCAGGCTTGGTTTCCACGCCACCCCAGCCAGGGCAGGCTTAGCAATCTTCCCTGGGGACCCTGCCTGCTTCCTGCCTTTGTGCCATGTGTGTTAAGGGCAGTCCTGTTCTTGGTACTCTGGGGTGGGCACCCTGCCTGGGGGCAGGAGTTCTCAAGGCCCCAGTCCCTATCCCAGAGGAGGCCTGGGCTGACCAGGGCGCCATGCAAGGAGACTTACTGTCCAGCTCGTACTGCGTGAGGCTGGGCCGGCTGAGGTTCCGCGTAGAGTACAAGGCTACAGGGTGGGGCGGCAGAAGGCGCCAGAGGGAGACAGCAGACAGAGGAGGTTAGTACACACACCTTCCCCTCCCACCGAGAACCTCGGCCGGGGGCTAGAGGGGAGCCAGGAGCTACGGACTGCAGGGGAGAGAGTTCCCGGCTGCCAGGGGCTGAGTTAGAGGCCTGGACAGGAGGCAGGAGCAGGCAGCTCCCAGGATGGTGCCATCCCCACCCAGATGTGCACTGGGCAAGGGGAGCTCCTCAAAGCCTGGCATCCCTGAGGATAGCTCTCAGGATGGTGTCATCCCCACCCAGGTGTGCACTGGGCACGGGGAGCCCCTTGGAGCCTGGCATCCCCGGGGATAGGTCCCAGGATGGTGCCATGCCCACCCAGGTGAGCACTGGGCATGGGGAGCCCCTTGGAGCCTGGCATCTCCGGGGATAGGTCCCAGGATGGTGCCATCCCCACCCAGGTGTGCACTGGGCACGGGGAGCCCCTTGGAGCCTGGCATCCCCGGGGATAGGTCCCAGGATGGTGCCATGCCCACCCAGGTGAGCACTGGGCACGGGGAGCCCCTTGGAGCCTGGCATCTCCGGGGATAGGTCCCAGGATGGTGCCATCCCCACCCAGGTGTGCACTGGGCACGGGGAGCCCCTTGGAGCCTGGCATCCCCGGGGATAGGTCCCAGGATGGTGCCATGCCCACCCAGGTGAGCACTGGGCACGGGGAGCCCCTTGGAGCCTGGCATCTCCGGGGATAGGTCCCAGGATGGTGCCATCCCCACCCAGGTGTGCACTGGGCACGGGGAGCCCCTTGGAGCCTGGCATGCTGGGGATAGGTCCCAGGATGGTGCCATGCCCACCCAGGTGAGCACTGGGCATGGGGAGCCCCTCGGAGCCTGGCATCTCTGGGGATAGGTCCCAGGATGGTGCCATGCCCACCCAGGTGAGCACTGGGCATGGGGAGCCCCTCGGAGCCTGGCATGCTGGGGATAGGTCCCAGGATGGTGCCATGCCCACCCAGGTGAGCATTGGGCACGGGGAGCCCCTCGGAGCCTGGCATGCTGGGGATAGGTCCCAGGGTGGTGCCATGCCCACCCAGGTGTGCACTGGGCACGGGGAGCCCCTCGGAGCCTGGCATGCTGGGGACAGCTCCGGGTGATCTCTAGCCCACCTCCTTCCCTTGGAGTGCAGCCCTTGGAAAACCACTGTGAAATACTAGAGTCGTTAATTTCTTCATATGAACCAGAAACAATTTTACTACCAGAAAATATGACCATATTATACACAGGCTATATAAAATCACAACTACAAGCACATGTTGTCCAAAAATAAATAAGTAAACTGACGCAAGCTGTTGGGTTAGGTACTTCGGAGCTTTTCCTATTAATATTCCCTGGCCATGCATTCCATCAACCTGTTGGCTGCTAACGGTGCCTGAGGCTTAAGAGGATTGTCTGAGGAAGGACATGGCGGGGTCCCAGAGGCCCCTCCCACAGCTACTGTGTCCCCCTTTCCTGCCTCCTCCTTTCCATGAGCCAATATGGAGCCCTGGAAGGTTAAGGTCTTTGACATGTCCTCTCCCATCCACCCCCAGCCCGTCTCCTAGGCTCAGCCTCTGGCTTTCTTGTTACTTTATTATAGCCTGACTCCTTGCCAGGCCATCACCCTCATGTACTAATGTGGTCTCGCAGCACCAAAGTCCAATTCCTCCCCTCCTCCTCCTCCTCCTCCTCTCCTCCTCCTTCTCCTCCCCTCCTCCTCCTCCTCTCCTCCTCCTCCTCCTCTCCTCCTCCTCTCCTCCTCCTCCTCCTCCTCCTCCCCTCCTCCTCCTCCTCCTCCTCTCCTCCTCCTCCTCTCCTCCTCTCCTCCTCCTCCTCCTCCTCTCCTCCTCCTCCTCCTCCTCCTCCTCTCCTCCTCCTCCTCCTCCTCTCCTCCTCCTCCTCCTCCTCTCCTCCTCCTCCTCCTCCTCCTCCTCTCCTCCTCCTCCTCCTCCTCTCCTCCTCCTCCTCTCCTCCTCCTCCTCCTCTCCTCCTCCTCCTCCTCCCCTCCTCCTCCTCCTCCTCTCCTCCTCCTCCTCCTCCTCCTCCCCTCCTCCTCCTCCTCCTCCCCTCCTCCTCCTCCTCCTCCTCCTCCTCCTCTCCTCCTCCTCCTCTCCTCCTCCTCTCCTCCTCCTCCTCCTCTCCTCCTCCTCCTCCTCTCCTCCTCCTCCTCCTCCTCTCCTCCTCCTCCTCCTCTCCTCCTCCTCTCCTCCTCCTCCTCCTCTCCTCCTCCTCCTCTCCTCCTCCTCCTCCTCCTCTCCTCCTCCTCCTCTCCTCCTCCTCTCCTCCTCCTCCTTTCCTCCTCCTCTCCTCCTCCTCCTCCTCTCCTCCTCCTCTCCTCCTCCTCCTCCTCCTCCTCCTCTCCTCCTCCTCCTCCTCTCCTCCTCCTCCTCCTCTCCTCCTCCTCCTCCTCCTCTCCTCCTCCTCCTCCTCTCCTCCTCCTCTCCTCCTCCTCCTCCTCTCCTCCTCTCCTCCTCCTCCTCTCCTCCTCCTCCTCCTCCTCTCCTCCTCCTCCTCCTCCTCTCCTCCTCCTCCTCTCCTCCTCCTCTCCTCCTCCTCTCCTCCTCCTCCTTTCCTCCTCCTCTCCTCCTCCTCTCCTCCTCCTCTCCTCCTCCTCCTCCTCTCCTCCTCCTCCTCCTCTCCTCCTCCTCTCCTCCTCCTCCTCTCCTCCTCCTCTTCTTCCTCTCCTCTTCCTCTTCCTCCTCTCCTCCTCCTCTCCTCCTCCTCTCCTCCTCCTCCTCTTTTCTTCTTCTCCTTCCTCTCTCTCTCTGCTCATAGAGAATGATACTCTACCCCTGAGCTACACTTCTATCTACATTTTATTTTGAAACAGGGTCTCACTAAGTCACTGAAGGCCTCACTATAAGTTGCTGAGGCTGTCCTTGAACCTGCGATCCTCCTGTCTCAGCCTCCCAAGTACTGGGATCACAGGCGTCCACCGCCATGCTGGTCTTCCTTGCCCTCTTTCCTTCTGCAGAGCCAAGTTGGCTTCCCAGGACCCAGGCAAGGAAGCAACTTCCCCCAGGAACAAGAGGGGCCTCGCCAGATGCTCTTGGGGGTAAACTGGCTTTGGGGTTGCTGGTGCCTGGAGCTCCCCTTGTCCCTTCTGCCTGGTGGGCCTGGACTTAGCTACCCCTCTGGGTTAGCACCAGTGCCCAGGCATCCTTTGCTGAGCCTGGCTGATGGCTGCTCCCCCAACTCCCAATGAGTCTCAGACATCCATTTCTGGGTTTCCTCCAAGAGGATGGGGACCCGTTTATCTTGATGAGGGGTGTGTCCCCAGGTGTCTTGGGCATGCAGAAGGCGCTCATTAGTACTCAGAGGGTGAATGCATGGAATGGGGAGAGGGCAGAGGCGCACACGGGGGAAGGAGGCAGGCGGGCAGGGGTGCGTTAGAGGACTCCAGGAAGCAGAGGGCCTCAGAGCCCCCCCACCCGCCCTCCCTGGCCCTCAGCGTGTCACTCACAGGTGAGCTCCGCCCACTTGGCTCCAGGGTTGTTGATGCCCCTCAGGGTGAAGCCTCTCAGCCCCTCATAGAGCAGCTCGCGGTAGCGGATGCGGAAGCCCAGGAGGATGCCGTTCACCTTGTCCTCCGCTGGCGGCTGCAGAAAGGACAGGATACAGGTGGGGCCCGGGCCACGGCTCACCCACTCCAGCCTCACTCCCGTCAGCCCTCCTGTGGCCAGAGAAGGGCTGTGTCTCAACAGGGAAAGAAATCAGAACAACACAGAACATTTCTAGCTGACAAGGCCATTTCCAGTGAGCCCGTCACATCAATGCAGTGCACCCTGGGAGGCAGGGAAAGGCAGGAATCACCACGCCATCTCCTTTCAACAGAGCAAGAAACGGAGGCTCAGAGATGCCGGGAACTTGCCCGTGATCACACAGCACTGACGGGGGCTGGAAACAGGACTCTGGACACAGGAGCGGTCCTTGTCCAAGAGTCCCCTCACCCCAACTCTGGTCTCCCCCGGCCTGCTCGTCCTTCCTGCCACCTGGCCAGCACCTCCGAGGTGTTCCCTGCGAGCCGAGCCCTCTCCCTGCTCCTCAGCCTGCACCAGGGTGCTGTGCCTGCGGGAGCTGCCCCTGCCCTGCCCCAGCCTCTTCTCCTTGACTTCCCGCTCCTGTCCACAGCTGAGCTGGAGAACAGGTTTCTGAAGGTGGGAACTACCTTTTTATGTGACCTCTTTTAAAAACCTGCTGAAATGTGCCAGCCTTTTATTAGCTCCTTAATTGCTTCCCCGCTGCTGCTGGCTTCTCCCTGCCCCCTCTCCAGGTCGGCCCTGGTTGGCTCCAGCCTCTCCCTGGCCCCGGTTCGTGGCCACACCGGGATATTTCCACTTAAGTATTGTCCTGTGCGTAAGCTGCTCATGGGCCTGGCTGGTGCTGCCCTCTGACCTTGATGCTTTGGGGCCTTTAGGGGTGACTTGCTGAGCCCAGGGCTGCATAACAGAGGGACAGAGTGGTCCTGAAGGGCAGGACCTGGGGGCCCACTGGTCCCGCTAGAGACTGGGCAGCTGGCAGAGGATGGAGGAAGGAGGTGTTCTCCTCTATGTGGACAATGTGTTTCTGCTCCTGCGACGGCTGGGCACAGGTCTCTTAGGAATCCTGTCACTAACAGCTGGCTCTGGGGACTTGGAGGATCCTGAGAGTCCCAAGCACTTTTCTGCCCAAGGACTTGGCAGACCTGGAGTTAATGAACTTGACCCTGAGCAGTGTGAGTGCCATGCAGGCCTTCTCGAGTCTCCATCCTCGTCTGCGATAGGGGTGATGTTACTTACCTGCCTGATGGGAGTCTCTGGACAGTGGAATGGGTGTGCGGCGTGTGTGCACACGTGTGTGTATAGAATGCCCATCAAGTGAACATGCCTGGTGTCTTGATCTCCTCTGTGCACTTTGGGGAAAGAGAACCTGCTCCCCAGGCAGCCCGTGGGGACCGCGGGTGTCCCGGGCCCAGCGCAAAGCCTGTTTGAGTCCCTGTGGGAGAAGGCTGCCCCTCTGCCATGCGTACCTGCCATCGGATTAGCACGGAGGTGGTGGTGTGGGGTGTCACCGAGAGAATGGTGGGCGCTTCGTCGGGGGCTGTGGAGAGAGGCGGACAGGTGGGCGCTGGGGGCTGGGGCTTCGGCCCCCACCAGGAGCCCACGGAACTAGATTCTACTAATGCTGAACTGATGGGTAGGTCCAGCTTGGACCACTAGCCCAACCTCCGCAGGACAAAGGCTCAGGATGGAGGCGGAGACTAGCCCAGTCCAATCCCTAGGGCCCTGGAGCCCCCTCTGCTCCACCCTGGGGCCACGGGCCCCTCAGACCTCCCCTCTACTCCCTGGTAGCTGGTGGAGCATCACAGAAGGATGCTCTCACATGCCAGGCGGGGCCTGGGACCTCGAGCCCTGTGCCCCAGCAAAGGTGGCTCTGGCTCAGACTGCTTTGGGACTGTGTGCCGGTGGTGGAAGGGCCCAGGGGGCGGCGGCCTCTCTCCTCCCGAGGACCCTCCCTCAGAAGAGAAGCCCCGATGGCGAGGTGGCCAGGGGCCATGGGCAAGAGAGACACGTCGGTGGGGCAGCACTGACCGGCTTGCAGAGTGGTCAGGGATTCCGACTCCTCGCTGAACTCGCTGTCCCCAATGTCGTTGGTGGCCTTCACTCGGAACTTGTAGGACGTGAAGGGCTTGAGCCTGTGCGGGAAGTGGGAGTTCAATGACCGGGCATCCCCTGGAGACCTCTGCCACAGGGAAAGGGGGCGGGGTGCAAGCCCACTGCACAGACGGGAACATCGAGGCTCAGAAAGGGGTTCAGGTGGGACCAGGACCCCAGACCAGTCCTGAATGGGGCACTTTAGAGGCAACAGTGGGACAGAGCCTGCGCCCCCCGCCTCACCTCAGAGGCCTAGGCAGCCGCTAAAGCTCCCACACCTTCCTCTCGGAGCACTCCCATGCTGCCCTTCCTGTCCTAAATTTGGTGACTCCAGGAGGGCAGAGGCTCCCGAAAGAACCAGAACGGTGTCTACAAGCCTCATCTCGGAGCAAATGTCTTTCTTCTTGATTTACGGGGGTGGGGGAGGCAGGGAGGAAAGGATTGCTCAGACTCCCGGTCACGTCAACGGGAATATAAAAAAAAAATACAACCGCTAGGAATTAAATTGAAGCCAGGGTTTGGGAGTGAAGCTCTGCGCCCCTATTAAAGATGGGAGGAGGATGCTGGCTGGCGGCGGAGAATCGCTAATGAAGGACGGCAGGCGATCCACTACTGGGCTCCAGGAATAATTAAGAAGCAGCCCGAGTGGGGTTCTGGGAGAAGGGAGCAGGGAGATGAGGATGGGGCCTGGGGATGGGAGTGGCTGGGGTGGGGGCCCAGCCAAGAGTGGAGGCGCCCGGCTCACCTGTCCACCGTGAAGGCAGAGACGTTGTGGCTGACGGAGGCCGAGTGCAGCGCCCACCTTCCGCTGGGCAGCTCACGGGTCTGGATGGTGTAGTAGCGCACCGGGGACAGCCCGTCGCTGCCCGGCTCCCAGGACAGCAGCACGCTGCGGGCTTTCACGTCCTCCTGCTGCACGATGGGCTTGCTGGGGGGCTGTGGGCGGTCTGGAGGGGGAGTGGGGGGCGGGCTGCTGGTGGTGGAGCAGGTGCCTGGTGCTGGGCCTGGTACCCCTTCTGCACATGGGGCTTTTCATGGTTCCACTCCCAGCAGCCCTTGTCTCCTGGTCAGACATCTGCTAGGGCCCCGGGTACCTGGGAATGGACTTCTCTGGGCAGGTCCACTGTCCTCCTGGCTTTTCCTGGGAACTTTTGTGTGTGTGTGTGTGTGTGTGTGTGTGTGTGTGTGTGTGTGAGAGAGATACTGGGGATTGAACCCAGGGGCATTCTACCTCTGAGCTAGATGCCCAGCCCTTTTTATTTTTTGTTTCAAAACAGGGTCTCATTAGGTTACTGCAAGTCTTGCTAAGTTACAGAGGCTGTCCCAGAACCTGTGATCTTCCTGCCTCAGCCTCCCAATTACTGGAATTACAGGTGTATGCCACCATGCTTGGCTTAGAAACATTATTATTTTTTATTTATTTTTTGTGGTACTGGGGATGGAACCTAGGGGACATTCTCCTTCTGAGCTACACCCTCAAGTCCTATTTTTTATTCTTTACTTTGAAACAGGGTCTCACTAAGTTGCAGAGGGCCTAAGTAGCTGAGGCTATCTGTGAACCATGATCCTCCTGTTTCAGCCTCCCAAATGCTGGGATTATAAGTGTGTGCCACCACACCTGGCAAAACATTATTATTTTTAAAATAGGTTATTGTCATGCCAATTAGGGGGTCAGTCCTCCTTTTTGCCAAATACCCACTCAGGGCGGTAGGGTGGTAGCAGCCAAGTTTGAGCTGTGCCCTGATTCTCCACCCAGCTGGACAAGAAGGAGGGGGCGTGGCCCCCAACCTTCCCTTTAGAAAACCAGGGCAGAGCAGGATCCTTGGCTCTGCAAATCTGCGGGACCCCTTGCTGATCTCCTCTCTGGAGACTGGAACCTTCTTTCCGCTGTAGACCCCAGCACCACGGGGCTGCTAGCACCACGGGGCTGGTCAGGTGGGTGGGGACCCCTGCCTGGCCTCCAGGCCTCCCCAGCCCCCATGGGCAGTCACCTCTCTTCTCCGTGGTCACCACCAGGGCCTCGGCGGCCTCTCCCCAGCCTTTGCGGGTCTGTGCCGTGATGCGGAACAGGTAGACGGACTCTGGCTTGAGGCCGGTGGCTGTGTACTGGCGGGCGCTGGGGGCCAGAACCTCCACAGAGGCTGTGTTGGCCGTGGTGGCGTTGAGCCGGTGCGTGATCTGGTAAGCTGTGGGGTGGGGAAGCAGAGCAGGCTGTTCCAGTGACTCCAGAAAGGGCCCTCTTTCCCCAGCCCCAGCAGAGTCTGCTCTGGGGTTACCTTGGCTGTGGTTTGTTCCCCCACCTGAAGCCCCCGTGGTCACCCTTAAATCCTCACTGCCACCTGGGTGGTGTGGACAGCAGGGGGATGTGGATGCACAGTGGGCAGCATCAGCAACCCCAGATCAGCCCAGGTGAGGAGACCGAGGATGGGAGAGGCCAGACCACCTGCCAGTAAGTGGCTGAGCTGGAGTTCTAGCCCAGGATGTTCTAGACTGAAGTGCTGGGCCTCCCCTGTCTGTCCACTGTCTGCAGAGGAGCGGGCTGAGAGCCTGGAATAGGTAGTGTGTGTGTGTGTGTGTGTTGTGTGTGTTGTGTGTGTGTTTTGTGCGTTTGCATGTGCATGCATGCATGCATTCTCTTATTTTTCATTTTTTTGAGATGAGGTCTTGCTATGTTATCCAGGCTGTTTTGGGACTCCTGGCCTCAAGGCTCCTGCCTCAGCCTCCTGAGTACCTGGGACTACAGGTGTGTGCCCCTGTGCCTGCTAGCCACCCCTTTTAAATAAAAAAAAAAAATTTTTTTTGTGGTCCTGGGGATTGAACCCAGAGACATTCTTTCTCTGAGCCACACCCCCAGGTCAATTTATTTCTCGTTTGGGAACAGGGTCTCACTAGGTTGATTGAGTCTCACTACTTGATGAGGCCGCCCTCTAACCTGTGATCCTCCTGCCTCGGCCTCCCAAGTACAGGAATAAGTCCAGGGATTACAGTCATGCACCACCATGCCCGGCTCTAGCTAGCCACCATTTTAAAGAGGAGTGGAAGTCTAAAGTTCACATAGCTGCTGCCTTGAGCTCTGGGAGTGTGTGTGTGTGTGTGTGTGTGTGTGTGTGTGTGTGTGTTGTGGTGCTGGGGATCGAGCCCAGGCCCTCATGCATGCTCTGTCTCTGACCTGCAGCCCCAGCCTGTGGCTGTGCATGTTGGGAGACACTTTGAGTGAAGCGTCAAGTCTGCAGCCCCTCCTGGGCACCTGAGTGCAGCGGTGCTGAGCAGCGAGAGCGCCCTCGCTCTGCCCCCGTAGGGAACAGCAGGCACGGCTCTCCAGGTGCTCAGTGGTTGAGGACTGGCACCCAGAGGCTCACAGCCAATCAAGGGTCATTAAGAGATCTGAGCCTCGGTCTCGTCCTCCACTAGATGCCGCCACAGGCTGGAACGTGGACACCTCCTGGCCCCTCTGCCTGTTGGCACACCTCCTGGACACCTTCCATCTCTCCCTGCCCTTCCTGCAGGCGGCATAGGCGGGCCAGCCTTACCCAGAATGATGCCGTTGGGGGCGGCGGGCGGCTGCCAGATCAGCCGCACTGACGTGGTCCTCACCTCCGGGAACAGGATGCCCATGGGTGGCCCCGGGACTGAAGGGGACAAAGCAGAGGCCGCGCGTGAGACGGCTGCTCAGCCCCCACCCAGGACCCGACGGCGGTGGGCGCGGTGCTGCTCCGTCCAGCTCTGTGAATGCCTGCAAAGTGCCGCCCCGTGCCCGGCCCTGGTCAGGAGCCAGGGACAAGAAAGGAGAGTTTCTGTCCTCAGAGGAAGGGTTACTGGGCAAGACCTAGGAACAAAGGAGGTTTCTGCTTTCAAAATAGGCATTATCTCTCAGGCAGGGACCCAAGGCTCCCTCTGCCTCCTGGGGCTCAGCGTCTAGTGTCTACACTATCAGAACCTGGAGAGTGAGCCCTGGCCTGGGTCTGGGCTTTATTTTTAATTTTTTTTTTGTAGTGCTGGGGATGGAGCCCAGGGCTTTGTACACACCAGGCAATTACTCCACCACGGAGCTGCAGCCCCAGGCTCGCCTGGTTTATTTTTTTGTGGTACTGGGGAATGAACCTAGAAGCATTCTACCTCTGAGATGTACCCTCGGCCCTATTCTATTTTATTTTTTATTTTGAAATGGGGTCTTACTAAGTCACTGAGGCTGACCTCGAACCTGCCATCCTCCTGTCTCAGCATCCCAAGTATTGGGGTTACAGGTATGCACCACCCAAGTCCTGCTCTAGTCTATTTATTTACTTATTAATTAATTAATTAATTATTTTCAGTACTAGGGATTGAGCCTAGAGGCATTCTGCTTACAAGGTACATTTTCAGTCCTAGTTTTTATTATTTATTTATCTATTATTTTTGGTACTGGAGATTGAGCCCAGGGGCATTCTACCTCTGAGCCACAATTCCAGCCGTATTTTTTAATTCTTTCTTTTTTTGTGGTACTGGAGATGGAACCCAGGGGCATTCTACTTCCGAGCTATACCCCTAGCCCTATTTTTATTATTTATTTTGGAAACAGGATCTCACTAAGTTGCAAGTAAGCCTAAGTAGTTGAGGCTGTCCACGAACCACAATCCTCCAGTCTCAGCCTCCTGAATGCTGGGATTACAAGCGTGTGCTACCACACCCAGCTTTGATTTATTTATTTATTTATTTATTTATTTATTTATTTATTTATTTATTGTGGTACTGGGGATTGAACTCAGGGGCATTCTACCTCTGAACTATATCCCCCGCCTGATATTTTATTCTTTATTTTGAAATAGGGTCTCATTAAGTTGCGGAGGGCCTAAGTAGCTGAGGCTGGCACCGAACCTGAGCTCCTGCTGTTTCAGCCTCCCAAATGCTGGGATTATAAGTTTACACCACCAGGTCTGGCTTTTTTATTCTTTATTATGAAACTAAATCTCACTAAGTTGAGGAAGGCCTCGCTAAGTAGCTGAGTTTGGCCAAGAACCTGCGATCCTCCTGTCTCAGCCTCCGAAGTACCAGGATTACAGCCCCCCCCCCCCCGGCTCTAGTCCATGTTTAAATGGCCCTGACTTCCTTCCACCCACGGGGTGAGGAGCTGGTGGGTGTGAGTGGGCTGCCCACCCTGAGCCTGCTTGGCCCTTCTCTCCAGATCCCACTCTGGAGTCCTGGTGTTATGGTTTGGATAGACAATGTTACATTTTGGCACTATAAAAATACTCAGAGGCCAAACAGTGGAATCGTGAGGGCTCTCCTCTCATTAGTGGGCCAGTGCACTGATGGATTGATTCCTAATCTAAAGGGCTTCACTGGGTGGTAATGTAGGCAGGTAAGTGGGGTGTGGTCTTGGGGACCACGTATGTCCACAGCCCCCTCGCCTCTCTCTCTCTGCCGCCACGCTCCATGATGTGAGGCCAGCCTCTCTCCACGCATCCTGCCGCCGCCGCCGCCGCTGCTTATGCTTTGCAGATGGCCTAAGGACCAAACTGTGAGCCCAAGTAAATCTTTCTTCCTCTAAGTTGTGGTCGTCGGGTATCTAGGTCACTGAGGTGGGTCTGCTGACCGAAGCACCTGGGATCCTGGAATTCTCTGCCCAGCCAAGCATAATTCCAGGATCGGCACAGGGCTGCTTCCCCCAATCCACCTCGTGAGGACAGACTGTGGACGCGCCCCTGGGCCCAGGGATGGCCGAGGGGCAGCTATTCTGGGGTGAGAGGAGATGGTGGGAAGAGGAGGGTCGGGCTGGTGGATTCTTCCTACGAGGTCTTACTCCAGTGCAGGATGCCAAGGCATCTGAGATTTCCAAGCCTGAACTAGGCCTTCCCGGTCATTACACGGGTATATTTGTCAAGGCAGGAGGATAGAACACGTTTAATTTAACACTCCATTAGCCTGATTTATAACTTCAGAACATATAGACATATGCTATTAGGGCTTGCTCCTGCAAGCCTGTCTAGGCCCTGCAGATGTCTGTGGTGGAGAGTGGTTGGGGAATGTGTGTGTGTGTGGGGAGCAGGAGGTACACAGGATCTTTTCTGCCAGCTTAGACCTGGAGTTTGGCTGCAGGGAGGAAGGCTGGGACCGGGCTGTGTCACTGTCCTGCTAACAGAACCAGGAGGCTCATGCTCAGGAAAAATGAAGACTTTCTCTTTCATAGGCTGGACTCCAAATGAGCCCAATGGAATCAGAACTGGTGCACGTTCTGTTCCATACACTTGTCCTGGAGAGAGACCGGGAGATGGCACCAGAGGCCCAACTGTCCTTACCTGGTCCTTTCCCTGTAGAGACACAGGGCTGTGATCCGCATCCCTGTGCTATGGAGTTGGTGGCCCCTAGTGACTAATTCTGCCTTGGCTCCCCTTGGGGCAGAGCATGGACAGGAGGACAGGCAGCCCCTCCTGTCCTTCCGGCCCCTTGCGACCTGGACTCACCGTCATCCAGCGTGCGCTCCAGGATGGGAGGGTGGCTGGGGCTGCCGTCCCCGATGCGTGTGAAGGCCAGCACCTGGACCTCGTACAGCACATACCTGCCCAGCCCTGTGAGCTGGGCACTGCGAGACGAGTTGCCTTCCACCAGCCAGAAGCGGGGCTGGGCATCTGAGTCCTTCTCCTTGTACATCACCTGCCGAGGTCAACAGGGATGAGCTTGGACCCGGGTCTCATCCCCAGGAGCGGGCCAGGTGGGGTCAGGGAAGGCAGGCTTGGCCCCAAGGGGTCATGACACCATCGCAAGGCTGGTCCCCAGAGGGCTGGGGACACAGAAATGACACTGGGGTAGAGTTGAAGGCCCCTGAGCGGGCACACAGGTGAAAAGACAGGCTCAGAGAGGCAGTGTGGGCTGCTCAGATCACACCAGTAGGTGTGACAGGGACGGAGCATCAGCCTACTTTCCCAGCTTCTAGGCCAGCGATGGACACGTGGCTAGGCACAGCTTTAAGGGAATTATAGAAGATAGTGGAAACCGCTATTACTTGGGCTTGGTGTGTTCCCCAAATAACAGGTATGGACGCTTGGTCGGGGGACTAGTGGAAGACCCTCAGGTCATGGAGTCCTGACCTCAGGAGGGATAAGGTAGTTCTCCTGCTACCCTTTGGGGGTTCCTGGGAAGGCTGTTATAAAGGCCTGAGCCTGGCCTCACCCAGCTTTCTGGCCTCCTGTACAAAGACATGACCAGGCCAGGTGTGGTGGTGCACGCTTGTAACCCTGGTACTTGGGAGGCTGAGACAGGAGGATCGTGGTTTGTGGACAGCTTCAGCTACTTAGTGAGGCCCTTTGCAACTCAGTGAGACCCTGTTTCAAAATAAAAATCAAATAGGGCTGGGCATGAAGGTCAGTGGTAGAATGTCCCTGGGTTCCATCCTCAGTGACACACACACACACACACACACACACACACACACACACACACACGATCAAATGTGATTTCTTCTCCAGAGGGAGCCCCAACCACTCCCATCTGCCATGATGTGACATGGCTAAGAGAGCGGTGCCAGAACGGAGCTTATGCAGGCATCGTGTCCCCGAGCCTTGTGAACTGTGAGCTAAATAAACCTCTTTACTTTATAAGTTGGCCTGTCTCAGGTATTTTGTTACGGTAGTGAAAAAGTAACAATACAAAAACAGAGATGGGCTATCAGGAGTGAAGCTGGGGCCACCCAATGTATCCTCATGCAGGAGGTGGAGTGGTCCAAGGACATCTCCTGGAGGGCTCCTGGTTGCCATGGTGACTGGTGGGCGGGAAGAAGGCAAGATCCCCTGTGTCTGCTCTAGGAGGTAAGACACCCTGAGGGTAACAGGGGCAGGCAGCCTGGGCAGGGAGGCGGGGAGCCAGGGCAGGACTCCTCTCATCCAGGACTCACCTTGTAGCCTAGCACGAGCCCGTTGCGGTCCGCCTCTGGGATGTCATTCCAGCGCACCAGCATGCTGCTGGAGGTGGTGGCCAGCGCCGACACATTGGTGGGGCCGGAGGACGGGACTGAGGGAGGAAGGGAGTGGAGAGAAGGAGCTGAGGTCCCGGAGTGGAGGTGGAGCAGGACCCTGGCCGAGGGAGGGAGGAGCCAGCTCCGCACTGTGGGAAAAAACATGGCGCGACGGCCCCCAAAGCAAGCAAACGCTCCCCCGAGATGTTCTGGTTTTAGAATGCTGCAGATGCTGCAGATGCCCCTCTGCTTGGGCTAACGTGAGTGAGTTTGCATTTCCTACCAGCAAGGAGGGGTGGCGATGGGGACCCAGTGGGGAGCCCCAGGGAAGCCACCTGCCACTTGAAATGTGCCTGTGGGAGCCGCAGGGTGGTGGCCATGTGTGGACAAAAGAGGCTGGCTGTGGGCTGGGGCTCTGATTCTACGGGGACCCCTTGCCAGGGCCCAAGGCTGCTGGGTATGTTTCTGGAATGTTCTGAGAGGGACGTGCTCCCTGGAACCTCCACTGTAGGCTCCTTGAGCCCTGCTGGGCATCAGAGTGAGAGGTGAGGTGGGGCGTGGGTGAGTGGTCTCTACAGTGGAGCCCACCCGGCCCCCGCAGAGGAGTGTCTCCCGTGGGAGGTCACGGCGGGGCAGGCGCTGAGCCTGGGGGCGAGCTCTGCCCCGCAGCTCAAGTCGCTCAGGCTGCTTTTGGACAGCAATTCCTGCCTGTTGCCCTCGGACAACCCCAGGGAGGGGAGACTGCGGGTACCTGACTCCCGGGTCCTGCCCACCACCGTGAGGCTCCAGGGCCCGCTCCCGATGGCGTTGAAGGCCTGGACCTGCACGCGGTACTCCGTCCACTCCTCCAGGTCCTCGATGGTGTACTCGCGTTCCACGCGGTCCTGCACCACGTGGCTCAGCGTCTTGCCGTGCCCGTCCGAGCGGCTGTACCTGATCTTGTAGCCCACCGACTCCGGGTTCCCGTTGTACTCCATCTCCGGGAGGGGCTGCGGCGAGGCAGAGCGCGGTGAGATGGCCCGGCCCGAGGCGCCGTGGTCCAAAGCATGGGCTTGTGATGGCCCCGTTTCCTGTCTCTCCCCTCCAGGTTTCAAGGAGAAACTAACTTGTTTTTTTTTTTTTTTTGTTTGTTTTTGGCACTGGGAATTGAACCCAGGGGAGCTCTACCACGGAGATAAATCTCCAACCTTTCCTATTTTATATTCTGGGACAGGTCTCACTAAGTTACCTGGGCTTTCCTCTAACCTGTGATCCTCCTGCCCCAGCCTCCAGAGTTGCTGGGATTATTAGGTGTGCGCCATTACACCCTACAAAACCATTCTTTAGGGTTCCTGTGGATTCATTTATTTATTTAGATACTAGAGATTGTAGCCAGAGGCCTTCTGCATCTGAGCTACAGTCTCCAGCCCAATTTATTTATTTATTTTGGTGGTACTGGGGATGGAACCCTTCTACCTCTGGGCTATATTCCCATACCTATTTTATATTTTATTTGGGAACAGGGTCTCTTAAGCCAGCGAGGCTGGCTTCGAACCTGCGTGATCCTCCTGTCTCCACCTCCCAAGTGCGGGGATTGCAAGCGTGCGCCACCACGCCCGGCAGCCCTTTTTACTTTTGAAAGAGGGTCTAAGTGGCTGGGGGGGTCTTGCTAAATTGCTGAGGTTAGCCTCAAACCTGCAATCCTTCCATCTCAGCCTCCCAAAAACTGGGATTGCAGGTGTGCATCTCTGATCCCAGCTTCATGGGGCTAACTTGAGCCTGCCCAGAAAATCGGTCCTTTTCTCGAGACTCAACAGCTGTCTGTCCAATGTGCTGATGAGCCGGGCCACCTTCAGGCAGGGCTGTCTCCTGGCGTAGCTCCCGCCTCAGGGTGCCAACACACGCTATTTAAATGCCCACAACACCTGCTCTCTACTCATGCTGCCCTTGGAGGAAGAAGCCCGGGGAGGGGCATCCGCACTTGGACAGAGCACCTGCTACTTAGCACGCCTTGGTGTCGCCTGCTACATTTTCAGTCTCCCCCTCCTCCTCGCTCCTCCTCCTCATTCTCCTTTTCCTCCTCTTCCTCTCTCCTCTTCCTCCCTCTTCCTCTTTTTTTTCCCCCGGTACTGGGGATAGAACCCAGGGGCATTCTACCTCCTTGCTACACCCCCAGTCCTATTTTTTTATTCTTTATTTTGAAACAGGGTCTCACTAAGTTGTGGAGGGCCTAAGTAGCTGAGGCTGGCTGTGAACCTGTGATCCTCCGGTCTCAGCCTCCAAAGTACTGGGATTACAAGTGTGCACCACCACGCCCGGCTCAGCCTCTTTCTTCTTATTGGAATCTCATTGATGAAAAAATTCCTTTCCTAGGCTGGAGGGGCTGCTGTCTCTAGTTCGAGGCTGCTTGATGAGCTGGCAGTATTGGTAAGCATTGGGGGTGATGCCTGCCGCAGGGAGCTGGGGCGGGCCTTCCCTCCTCCTCTAAGTGGACAGAGTGGGGCTGGGTAGTCTGCGCCCCACCTCCCTCACTCTGCCTCTCCAGAGGCCCACAGCCCGCACTCACTGCACTCCGATCCACTTCAACCCATTCCTCTTTGGGTTCCTCCCTCCACTCTGGCCCTCGACACACTTAGTGAAGCGGATCAGAGACCATTAAGAGGGCGATCAATAGGATGGAGCGCCAAGGCCGCGGTGGGGTGGAGCCCGTGCCCCTACCTGCTAGAGATGGTAGCACTTGTGTGCACCCCTGCACAAGCCTGGGGGGCGCTCAGCTCCTCCCCTCCCGGGCAGACTCCAGCCTCTCAGCATCTGGAAACCTTCAAGTGAGTTCAGGAGGCAGAAGTGGGGACCAGTGGGGGCAGAGCACAGTGAGGCCCAGAAAGGCTGCCTGTGCCGGCCACGCTGGCCCAGGCCTCTCTGCGAGGCGATCCTAGGTGGGACCTGTCATCTAGGCTTGGCAGATAGAGCCAGGTGCTCTCAGAGGCGTTAACGCCTGTCTCTATTCTTCAGGCTCTCCCTGAGTGAAGGGCAGGTCCGGTCCTGCCACACCCGACCCTGTGCGGCACAGTGTGCTCTATTTTTTTTTGTACTGGGGTTCCTGGAAGCCTTTCTACCTCCGGGTTACACTCCCAGACCTATTTTTATATTTTTATTTGGAAACGGTCTCTTAAACCAGCATGGCTGGCTTCGAACCAGCGCGATCCTCCTATCTCCGCCTCCCAAACGCGGGGATTACAAGTGTGCACCACCACACCTGTTTGGGTTTTGTACAACTAGATAGAGCTCTTCCAATGGAGACAGAGGGTTTTGTGTAGATACCATAGAGCCTGCACTTCCTTTCCTTCCCCTCTTCCTTCTTCCCTTCCTTCCTTCCTTCCTCCTTCCCTCTCTCCCTTCCTTTCTTCTTCCTCCTCCCTCTCCTCTCCCTCTCCCTCTCCCCCCACCCCCCCTCTCTCTATCTCCCTGCAGTACTGAGGATTGAAACCAGGGGCATTCTGCCTCTGAGCTACGCCCTTACTCCTATTTTTAAAATTTTTATTCTTTATTTTTTTATTTTTTGGTGGTACTGGGGTTTCTGGAAACCCTTCAACCTCCGGACTACACTCCCAGACCTATTTTTACATTTTTATTTGGAAACAGGGTCTCCTAAGCGAGCGTGCACGGCTGGCTTCGAACCTGCGCCATCTTCCTGTCTCTGCCTCCCAAGCGCGGGGATTACAAGCGTGCACCACCACGCCCGGCTTATTCTTTATTTTGAAACAGGGTCTCACTAAGTTGCGGAGGGCCTCACTATGTAGCTGAGGCTGGCAGCGAACTTGCGATCCTCCTGTCTCAGTCTCCCAAGTCCTGGGATGACAAGTATGCTCCACCATGCCCGGCTGAGCCTGCACTTTCAATGCAGGGTTTGGGGTTCTCTGGGGAGCCCAGGATGTGGGCCTGCCCCCACATTTTTCTGTGGTCTTGGGGACTGAACCCAGGAGCATTCTAACTGGAGCCACCCCCAGCCGTTTGATTTTTAATTTGGTACACTGCAGTTTTGTAGCATATTGGGTACAGAGCAGCAGATAAATGCACACACATCTTGGTGATCCCTGGCCTTTTAAAAAATTTATTTGGAAGCTGGGTGTGGTAGTGCATGCTTATAATCCCAGTACTTGGGAGGCTGAGACAGAAGGATTGCGGGTTTGAGGGCAGTCTTAGCTATGTAGTGCGACTCTCTGCTACTTAGTGAGACCCTGTTTCAAAATAAAAAATAAGGCAGGGGGTGTAGCTTGGAGGTAGAATGCCCCTGGGTTCAATCCCCAGTACTAAAAAATATAATAGTAAATAAAATAAAATTTATTTTGAAACAGGATCTCTGAGAGCCTTGCTAAGTCACTGAGGCTGGTCTCGAACCTGTAGTCTTCCTGTCTCAGCTCCCAAGTCCTGTGATTATAGGCATGCACCTCCATGCTTGGCTGCTCCCACATTTATTCGCTTAATCCTTGTGGCTCCCCAAGTCCAGCTGCTCGGGGTGGGTCTGGGAGGGCTGTCCCTCCTGCTCCCTGGACCATGAGGCAGGCTCAGTGGCTAGCACAGTGGCTTTGGGGGTACAGAGTCCCTGGGTGGGGACCCCACCCTTGTTACCTAGGGAGTGAGGAAGGATGTGAGAGTCTTGGGTGGGCTATCCCACCTTCCTCTGCCCTCGTTTCCTCCTCTTCAGAATGGGACCAGGGTCACTGCACTGTCAGGGCTGTTGAGAGGGTTGGAAGCCCTTTTTTTGGTAGTGGTACTGGGGACTGAACCCAGGGGCATTCTACCTTTGAGCTACATCCCAGCACCACTTAATTAATTAGTTAATTAAGAAATTTTGCTTTGAGCTGGGCATGGTGGTGCATACTTGTAATCCCCATGCTTGGGAGGTGGAGACAGGAGGATTGTGCAGGTTCGAAGCCAGCCGCGCTGGGTTAAGAGACCCTGTTTCCAAATAAAAGTATAAAAAGAGGTCTGGGAGTGTAGCCCGGAGGTAGAAGGGCTTCCAGGAACCCCAGTACCACAAAAAAAAAAATTGCTTTGAAACAAGGTCTTAGTAGGTTTCTGAGAATCTCATTTGCTGAGGCCGTCCCTCAAACCCGTGATCCTTTTCTTTCAACCTCCCAAGTCCTGGGATTACAAGCATACGCAACCATGCCTGGCTGAAGCCTGACTTTGAATAAAGTGCTAGAACCGCACTGGGCAAGAGGAGATTAGCTGTTAGTCCTGGAGCTGCCGCCAGGCCAACGGGCCATGACACCAGCCCCAATGGGGGCAGCGGCCTGAGCCCCCGGCCCTGCCTGGCCCCATCTCTGCAGCCAGCGCTTGTTCACGGCTGAGCTGCTCTCAGCCCGGACCCGCTGCCAGGAGCTGTGTGGCCACCAGCCAGTCCCCAGCGTCACCAAGCCTCAGTTTGCTTCGCTGTCACCTGGGATGACAACGCGCCCTTTGCGAGGCTCCCGGGAGGATTGCATGTGGTGGGAAACTGCAAAAGCTTGGCCCTTGGAAACGCCCAGTAGAGTTTTCTAGCTCCTTCTCATGTGGGCATCTGCTCATTTGGCCATGACTGAATATCAGACGCCTTACCAGATAAGTAAGGAAGACATTTAAAATGAAAAATAAGCCGTGCATGGCGGCGTATGCTTGTAATCCCCGCGCTTGGGAGGCTGAGACAGGAGGATCGCACGGGTTTGAAGCCAGCCTCAGCTACTTAGTGAGGCTTTCGGCAACTTAGTGAGACCCTGTTTCCAAATAAAATATAAAAAAAGGTCTGGGAGTATAGCCCAGAGGTAGAAAGCCTCTGGGTTCCACCCCCAGTACCACCAAAAATAAATAAATAAATAAATAAATAAATAAATAAATAAATAAAATGAAAAATAAACAGGTGGTCGTAGTGGCACAAAACCTGCAATCCCAGTACTTGAGAAGCTGAGTAGGAAGGATCACAGATTCGAGGCCAGTCTTAGCAATTTAGCAAGACCCTCTTAAAAAAAATAAAAAAGCCGGGAGTGATGGTGGATGCTTGTAATCCCAGTTCTTGGGAGGCTGAGACAGGAGGATTGCAGGTTTGTGGCCAGCCTCAGCTCTTAGTGAGCCCCTGTTTTAAAATAAAGAATTTAAAATAGGGTTGGGGGTATAGCCTGGAAGTAGAATGCCCCTAGGTTCAATTCCCAACATCACAAAGATAGATAAATAAATAAATAAGTAAATGAATGGTCTGGGAGCATAGCTCGGAGGCAAAATGCTCCTGGGTTCAATCCTCAGTATCAAAAGAAAAAAAGCAAAGAGAAAGGGGGTTGGGATTCCCACACTGCCCCTTTGAGGGGACAGCTTTGCGGGGTGGCGGGGTCAGGGGCATTCACACACACACACACACACACACACACACACACACACACACACACACCCAGCCCTTCAGGAAGCCTCACCACCCAGCGGAGCCACAGGCTGGTCTCACTGGCCGTGCGCAGAGTCACGTTGGCTGGGGCCATGTCCGGGGGTGCCTGGAGGGTCTGGATCTTTCTAGAAGGCTGGCTGGGTGGGCTGGTGCCCACGATGTTCACCTGGCGCATGCGGAAGCTGGGGCGGGAGGAGGGGCACAAGGCGGTGAGGGCAGGCCCTGGGCTGAACCCCGCGGGGGCGGGCAGCCCTCCCCTCGTCCGCTACCTGTAGTAGGTGAAGGGGTTGAGGTCCGGCACCTCCATGGAGCGGGCGTCCGGCTCGTTGCTGAGCTGGTGGATCAGCAGCCACTCCTCTCCCTCCCCGACCACGCCCACCTGCAAAAGGGGGCCCACGGGCCTCAGATGGGGTGCTCCGAGCCCCAGCTCCTGGGAGGCGCTAGCTCAGGCTGGAGAAGGTCTTGGTCCAAATCCCAGGGCTCACCGGGAAGACACCAAGTGGGCCATCACCTTCCTGGGCCTTTAACCATGACCAGCGTGGCCGGAGGCCTCCAGGTTAGAAACACATTCCCAGGCTCCCTCCCAGCCTCTGGGAAGCCCTGGGCGGTGCCAGAAACCTGCTTTAACACGCGATTCTCCTAAGTGCCCTGGGGCGCTTATAAAAGCTCTCAAACAGCTAAATCTGAATCAGAATTTCTGGGGGTGGAAGGCACGTGCTGAATTTCTGAATGCTCCCCCAAGGATCCCAGGGTGTCCGCCAGCCGAGGAAAGGGCTGCTGGCGGCAGGGCAGCGGGCTCTTTCCCCAGGCTGCCCGTTGCTACCTGGGGCACTGGGGGGATTGGAGAGTGGGGTGTTCTCAGATGCCCGAGCGAGGTGGGAACAGTACAGGGACCTGGGGGCATTTTGGTTTACAGATGATCCCCAGCTTGCTAGGAATAAACTTAATTTTTCTTCCTTTTTCTTTTTTTGCAGCCCTATTTTTTTTTTTTGCAGTACCAGGGATGCTGTATCACGAATTGACACTCCTCAGCCCTTTTAATTGTGTGTGTGTGTGTGTGTGTGAGCGCGCGCAGGTGCATGCGTGTGTGTGTGTGTGTGTGTGTGTGTATGAGACAGGATCTAAGTTGCTGAAGATCTTGTTAAGGGCTGGCCTCTAACCTGGCATCCTCCTGCCTCAGCCTCCCAGGTAGTTGGGGATTACAGGTGTGGGCCACTGAGCTTGGCTTGCCTTAATTTTTTTTGACTTTAGGATGGTGGGAAACTGACATACATTCATTCAGTAGAAACCAGACTTTGAATTTTCATCTTTTCCGGGGCTGGCAACAGGTGGCAAGGGCCTCCCTCACAAAGCCCAGCCGCGGGTTAGCGGGAGTTCTCCGAGCAGGTGTAAGGGCGGCCGGGCTAAGCAGGGATGCTCGGCAGGTCAGCTGTATTGAATGCACTTTCTATTTATGACATTTTCAAGTTCCAGTGGACTTAGGGGGATGGAACGCCATTGAAAGTCAAGGAGCACTCATCTGGCCATGATGCTGGCTGTGAAAATCCACCCTGGCTGAAATACACGTATCCCTGGGCATTCAGGAGCTGCCCATGCCGGGGTGGGGTGCAGGCAGCTGTCTGGGCCCTGGGCCCCCTCCCTCCCCAGCAGGCTCTACCTGGGCTTCCACCAGCCAGCGAGAGATGGAGGTCTTCCCGTCATAGCCGGGCCGGAACTGCAGGGTCACGGAGCGGGGGCCAATGTTGGAGATGCCCAGGTTGGTGGGGGCCCCGGGGAGCTCTGGATAGGGCCAACAGGTGGGGAAGTAGTGCAGGTGAGTGTCGCCCCACAGGGAAAGGCTTTGGGGGCCGGGAGGAGGCTGTGTCCCACTGTCCTGGAACCGCCCCACGCAGGCCAAGGCCTCATCTGCTGACACCCCGTGTTTCTGTGTCTGTGTACACCGTGTTTACACTAGAGAGCTGAGACAGATTTGGGAGCAGAGGGGACCTCCCCAGGCCACGCATGCCAAGGCCCTCCTGTGGGAGCCCAAGGCCGCACAAAACCAAGCTGGGCTCAGGGAGAAACCATTCGGGATTGGTCCTCTCCTTCCTCCCCCCTTAATGACTGAGGGAGGCCAGGAAGGTGCGGACAGGAGGCAGCTCTGATTTCCCAACCAGGAACCCGGGAATCTCGGGGCTCAGGATAAACAGAAGGGCGGAGACTCTGGAGTTGGGCTGTCTGAGCGCATTGAACTCCACCACTTGTAGGCTGTGTTTCTTTGGGCAAATCTCCTGCCTCTCTGTGTCTCAGTAAAACAGACAATACCAAGCTCAGGGTGGCTGTGAGGATTCAGTGAGCAGATGTATATACAGCTCTGAGCTCCAGGCTCAGTGAGCACTACGTAAATATGTCACTGTTACTGTACACACACACACACACACACACACACACACACACACACACACGGCTGATGGGAGCCCAGGTGTCTCTGTGGCAGGGCCAGGGATCCTGGCCAGGTCCTGCAGCATGGCTTTACTGATTTAGATGTGAACACGAGGTCATCTAGCTAACTCACTGTGTATACAGATGCAGGAACTGAGGCCCAGAGGGGACACTCGACCTGCCCCAGGCCAAGAGCTCCGCTGAAACAGAGCTGAGGCTAGCCCCGCGCCCGCCATGGAATCCCACTTGGACTTCCTGGGTGGCTGTGAGAGTCGTGCCCTGCCTGATGGGGTGCCAGGGCCTGGGGTGCAGGAGGGATGAGCAGAGGGGACAAGGGAGGGGCTCCTGGGGCCTGTGCTTTGCCAAGAGATATGGGGGAGACAGCAGAGAGCCCAAGGAGCCCCATCCAGAGACCTGGGGTCCTGGGGACTGAGCAGCTTGGGGGTGGGCTCCAGGACCCCGACCATAAGGGGCAGCTCTCTGTGGGAGGAAATCCTGTCTTCCCGAGGGGCAGGGTGCTTCCCAAACCGGGTGCTGCTCCGGGAATGGCGGGGCCACCCACCTGGAGGCACCCCCGAGGAGATGGTGGAGGCGGACACCTGGCCCTGGCCCTTGGAGGTCATGGCGGCCACCTCTATGGTGTAGGTGGTGAGCGCGGTGAGGCCCGTGACGCGGTACTCCAGGGTGACATTGGGCAGGTAGTGGGTCACACGGGTGTTGGTCCGGTTGTACTCCTCCCAGGATATCCTGTAGCCTGGGGAGAGACGCCCATGTGCTGTGAGCTTGGTTGGGACTGTACAGCGGCCATGGCCCTGGCTGTAACTCTTTGGTTCTCAGCAGCTGGATGGCTCGTCCCCATTGGGGGCGATGGGGCCATGGGGGGGGGGTCATGAGGTCCCAGGTGTAGCCTCAGTGGGATGTCTCCACCAGGCAGGGGCAGGGATTGGAGGACAGAGGGCAAGTCCTCGGGGCCCCAGAGACCTTGAGGTCCTGATGACCTGGGGCGGGAGGTGCTGGGGTGCTACAGGCGCCAAGAGCCAGGAATGCCTGGGGTGCTGGGGGTCTGACGAAGACCAGCTCGAAGGCAGGGGCATGGAATCGCTGGCCTTCCCGGGCCCCGGCCCTCCCGCTGGCCAGGACGCCTGGGCGCCTACCTGTGAGGATACCGTTCTTCTCTCCCGGCTCCTGCCAGCTGACCTTCAGCGAGGTGTCCAGGATGTCACTGAAGCTCAGGTGTCCCACCGGCCCGGGCACTGCTCCCCAAAAGGACCCCATCCCACCCAGCGCCAGTTAGAACCAGAGCAGGAGCTCAATCTGCAGACAGCCGCGGGTTCAGGGGTGCCCCCGAGCATCCCGCGGGGCTGGGTGGCGGGGGCGGGGCACCTACCGTCCTCGTGGGTGCGCACCAGCTGGGGGCTGCTGCGGGGCCCGTCCCCCGGGGTGGTGAAGCACAGTACTGAAGTAAAGTACTCGGTGAACTTCTTCAGGCCCGACATGAAGCCCACGTGGATGCTGTCTTGAAAGTTGGGCCGGGCGGTCACCATGGTAACCTCCTCTTCCTGCTCAGGCTCCCAGGCGATCAGCTGGGGAGAGTCAGGGAGAATGTTCCAGAAGAGGACGGGGCCTCTCCCACAGGCAGGGCTGATGGACGGGGTGGGTGCAGGAGTCCAGGTCCCTGCAGCTCCTTGTCCCGCCCCAGGGCAGGGGTGGGCAGAGCTGGTAACCCAGGCTCCAGAGCCCTGTCCCTATTGCCCTCTGTCCCATGTGCCACTCAGTTCTTGAACCTCGGATTCCTGGCGAGGCTGGTGCTGGGCGCTCCTCCGCACAGATGTCTGTCACCTGATTCTAACCCCCCCCCTCCAAGGGGGAGGCATTTTACCAGGACCAGCTCATGGCTTGCAGACCCGGTGGGAAACTAAAATTGAACAAGGTGGGCCCCCTTGTTCAAAACGGATTCCAAGACCACAGGCACAGAGCATTTAACCCAGGGTGGGGCCCTCCTAAACACAGAGCTCCGGGCAAAGCACAGGTTGCTTGTCCATGAAGCCTGCTCTTGAATTTACAGAGGAGACGGAGGCTCAGAGAGCAGAGTGATTTACACCCATCACACAGCGAGGGGAAAGCCGAGGGTCTCGTGTTCCAACCTCTGGACTCTTACACCCTTCTGCCTACCAACTGGGCAGCGTCTCCCCTGGAGTTCTCCAAGGTCGCTACCCACAGAGCTGGGGTTTTAGTTTGTGGGTAACTCTTACCTTTTGTGTGTGTGTGTGTGTGGGAGGGTATCAGGGACTAAAGCCAGGACCATTTTACCTCTGAGCTATACCCTCAGCCTTAAATAAATTTTTTACTTTGAGTTGGGTGTGGTGAAGCACACTTGTAATCCCAGCATTTGGGAGGCTGAGACTGGAGGATCGTGGTTCGTGGACAGCCTCAGCTTCTTAGTGAGACCCTGTTTCAAAATAAAGAATAAAAAATAGGGCTGGGAGTGTAGCTTGGAGGTAGAATGCCCCTGGGTTCTATCCCCAGTACTGCCAAAAAAAAAAAAAAAATTATTTTGAAACCAGGTCTTGCTAAGAATTCACAATATCTGACACCCAATCAAAATTTTTAGCTATGCAAAGAAGCTGGACATCAGAACCCCTCCCCAAAGATAAGGTGGCCAATGGCATCGGTCCAGATACAACAGAGCGAGCTAGGGGATCGCCAGGCAAGGCCTTTGTAAAAGTCACTATAAATACCAATCTTCTCAAAGGTGTCAAGTCAGTCACGCAGATAACAAGGAAAAACAGGAATTTATTGTTTGCATAAATGTATGTATGTATGTATGTATGTATGTATGTATGTATGTATGTATTTACTTTGTGGTGCTGGGGATGGAATCCAAGGGCATTCTACCTCCAAGCTACACTCCCAGTCCTATTTTTTATACTTGTGTGTGTGTGTGTGTGTGTGTGTGTGTGTGTGTGTGTGTGTGAGAGAGATACTGGGAATGGAACCAGGGACATTCTACCTCCAAGCTACATCCCCAGCCCTACTTTTTATTCTTGATTTTGAAACAGGGTTTCGCTAAGTTGCCAAGGGGCTCACTAAATTGCTGAGGCTGGCCTTGAGCCTGCAATCTTTGGTCTCAGCCTTCTAAGTACTGAGATTACAAGTGTATACCGCCACACCCGGCTCTTACTCCCTTGCAGTTTTTCCAAGTCAGGGCTCCGTCCTATCCGCTGTCTGGAGGTGGGGAGGGGTGCATGCGCGCTTTCTCTCTGCGGGGTCCTCCGAGGGCTTCCTGAGCCTGCCGCCCCCTCCCTCTCCTCTCTTCACCTCCTGCTCCTGTTCCCTGGGCCCTTCATCTGTCTCCAACAATGACAGCTGGTCTCTGAGATTTCTCCATTTATTTGAAGTTGATTAAATAGCAATTAATGGTGAAAAGCTACACTCGACGAGTCTTAATAAGCATGGGTATTTATAGATATATAACAATACCATGCCAATGTGTCCCGATTAACTCACGCCTATAACAATGCTTAATCTCTTCCTTTTCAGGGCTGCATGTTTATAAAGGATGTTTTGAAATTTAATTGGTATTGTGAAAAGATAGCCTATAGCCAGTTAATTAGACACTAATTAGACCCTAAAAATACTAATCAGAAATACTAAGTGGCATTTAATAAGTATGTTAAATATCCTCTTTATTTTAGTTATCTTGTTTCATAGCAATTAAATTGCCGAACTTCTTTGGAGTAGATGAAGAAACAAGTTTAATGTTTCAATTTAATTTAATTAATGTAAATTTGAATTAATTATGCCATTGGAATTGTGTGGTGTGTTCCCCAGCAAGGGTAAAATTTGGGTAAATATTATTTTAGTAGGCTTAAGCCAATTACAATCACCATCGTTTTTTAAGAAATCAAAGAAAAAGAGTGTCTCTAGCAGGTGTCTTAAAACAACATCACTGGGCTTGGCCCCCTAAAATGTCCCATAGGAAGCGGGCAGGTAGCAGAAGTGTGGTTTTGAGGACCAACGATAGAACGGGTTGATTCTCAGCTTCCATCATCTGATGATGGGGAGCCGAGGAGGGAGGCAGCTGCCCACGCTCCTGGAGGAGGCACAGCTGGAGTTTCGAGGGCAGGGCAGTGTATCAGTCCTCTAGCTATTGGAGTTACAAAAAACAGGGAGAAATCTTTCTGCCTTTCTTCTTCCTCTCTCTCTCTCTCTACAATCACACAGATTCTCCTCAAAAATTCTGGAAGGATGTGTATGAAACCAGCAGCAGCGGTTTCCTGGAGTAGGGAAAGTAGAACCAGGCTTTGGGGTTGGGCAAAGTAGAACCAGGCAGATGGGGGCGGTGGTGGGAGGGAGGCTGGTGTGTGTGTTGCTGAGGATTGAATTCAGTGGAATTTTAACTCTGAGCTACACCTCAGTCCTATGTTAATTTTATTTTGAAGCAGTGTGTCACTAAATTTCTGAGGCCACTTAGTGAGGTCCTCCTCAACTTAGTGAAACTCCTGTTTCTTAATAAGAAATAAAATTGGGATTGGGCTGGGGGTATAACTTGGAGGTAGAATACCTCTGGGTTCATTCAATCCCTAGTGTGTGTGTGTGTGTGTGTGTGTGTGTGTGTGTGTGTGTATTCCATTTAAAGAGTAAACTAAAAATTAAAAAAAATCAAATGAGGGCTTTTTATTTTTTATTTTTGCAAAAATAAAGCAGGGTGTGGTGGAGCATGCCTATAATGCCAGGACTTGAAAGGCTGAGACAAGAGGATCCCAGGTTCAAGAACAGCCTCACCGATGTAGCAAGACTCCCTCTCAGCAACCTAGTGAGGCCATTTCAAAATAAAAATAAAGAGGACTGGGAGTTTAGTTTGGAGGTAAGGCACTTTTGGGTTAAATCCCCAGTACAAAAAAAAAAAAAAAAGTAAAATGATAGAGACATCTACCCTTTGACCCAAATATCTCATTTCTCGGTTTCCAGGTTTCTATTTTAAAGCTTTACAGTGCAAATAGAATAAGTTGTATGCAGAGAGGCAACCGCTACAGAGAGGCTGGTTATAATAAAAAAACTGAAAAGAAACAACCGAAAGGCTATCGCTAGGGAACTAGTTATCAAACTACATGTTGGAGTGCATACGGATATAAAGGAGATCTTTACATAATATCCTCCTGTGGAGTGACCTCCAGGGTGTAAATAATAAGACAGTGTGAAGGAGAAAGTAGGAAAGTATACTGTCGTTTATCCAAGAAGGAGAGGACCACATTGATATGTATATCAATGCGCATGTGCCTGATTTTGTTGTGTAGTACTGGGGGTGGAACCCAGGAGCATTCCATGTCTGAGGTGCACACCCAGTTCTATTTTTTATTTTGAAACAGGGTCTCACTAAGTTACTGAGGACCTTGCTAAGTTGCTGAGGTGGACTTCAACATTGCGACCCTCCTGTCTCAGCCTCCCAAGTCCTGGGGTTGCAGGCCTGCACCATCCACACCCAGCTGGTTACTGTTTCAATTACAGAAGCAGAAGGAACCAAGCAAGCAACCAAGCAAGCAAATAAGCCAACAAACCGCCCAGAACACCCCGATGGAGCACGAGGACCAGGGCTGAGGAGGAGGTTTTCTGGAATTAGCTTTGTATATTTGACTTTGGAGCCATGTAAATATTCTACATAATTACGGAACAAAATTAAATTTAAAAAATCAATCCCTAAAAATTGAAAACAAAATGAAGCCAATAAACCTAATGGGGTATCGAGCCGTAGCAAAATTACAGGGAGAGAAACTATTTCAGAAACGTCACTGCACAGCCACGTGGAGTGCCTCCCTCGTGGGAAAAAGCCTAAGAACGGGAAGGATTGCAGATCATCTGAGGCGATTTTTGGTAATCATCGTGTTCATATTATGACTCCGAGACTATTGTGTGTGTGAGCGTGTCTGCGGGGTGGGGGGGTGAAGTGGGAGGTAATTATGTGGCTGGTGTAGGAACTGGATGTTCGGGATGGAGGATAGAGATACAGCCAAGGGCCAATGAGATGATTAAAATGCTGTGGTCCTGGAATAGAATGGGAAGCATCAGTATGCATTTTGTCTTAAAAAATATTTCTTCCTTGTTGCCCATTAACAAGGTCTAGAAACAACGACAACCCCTGGGGCCAGGAGCACCCCAGTGTCCAGACTGTGGTATCTAGTTATCATCGTCTTCTAAAAGAAACTCAAGCACCTTGAGGAAATGGCAGGTTCCTGGGGGCACAATGCAGGCGGCTTATATGGCCCAGAACATCGTGTCATGCCAGACAGCAGGGATGCTATTGAGGACTCCCAGACCAGGTAAAAGAACTCAGAGGGCCCTCAATGTCACGAGTCAATGGCGCATCCACAACGGGATTGGGGCATGAGAATCCTACCCAAAGCAAAACCAAACACGCCTCTCTCCAACCCAAATGCACTTGGAACCAATGCACTCCAACCCAATGCTAAGGAAGCAATTCATGATCCTGACGGAAAGCGACGGGTAAGAATGGAACATTTACCTTGCTCTTCCCAAACGAACTCAATGTTCAGGTAGCCCCCCAAAATGATGATGGCCAGGCGTGGTGGTGTGCGCCTGTAATCTCAGTGCTTGGGAGGCTGAGGCAGGAGGATGGCAGGTTTGAGACCAGCTTTAGCCACCTCGTGAGACTCTCAGCAACCTAGAGAGATTCTTTTTCAAAAACAGAATAAAAAGGTGTAGAAGAAATAGCTCAGAGGGAGAATGCTCCTGAGTTCCATCCCTAGTACCATTAAAAAAATAGATGAGAAAAGCAGTTTTTTTTTTTTTTTTTGCTCCTTGTTTTTGGTACTGGAGATTGAACCTGGGTGTACTCTATCTCAGAGCTATACCCCCAGCCTTCTTTTTAAATTTTTCTTTCAAAATAGAGTCTCATTAGGTTGATGAGAGTCTTACTATTTGCTAAGGCTGTCCTTGAACCCACAAGCCTCCTGTCTCAGCCTCCCAAATACTGGGATTATAAGCATGTGCCATCTTCCCTGGACAATACTGTTTTTTTTTCTTCTATTTTTTAAATAGCATTTCAGCTGATAAATCTGAAAGAAATGATAATATTTTCCTATCCTCTTTTTTTTTATGGCACTAGGATTGGAACCAAGAGGCTTTCTACCTCCGGCTAGACTCCCAGACCTATTTTATATTTTAATTTGGAAACAGAGTCTCACTAAGTTGCTGAGAGCCTCACTAAGTAGCTGAGGCTGGCTTCGAACCTGTGCGATCCTCCTGTCTCAGCCTTCCAAGTGCGGGGATTACAAGCGTGCGCCACCACGCCCGGCTGCTATCCTCATTTTTTTTTTTTTATGTGGTGCTGGGGATGGAACCCAGAGCAGTCCACCTCCAATCTACACCCCCAGCCTTTTTTCATTTTTATTTTTTTAGTTTGAAACAGGGTCTCAGTAAGTTGTGGAGGGCCTCACTAAGTAGCTGAGGCTGGCTGCGAACCTGTGATCCTCTTGTCTCAGCCTCCCAAGTCCTGGGATTACAAGTGTGCGCCACCACACCTGGCTTCCTATCCTCATTTTGCAACCCTTGCTGAAGTAACAGATTATACAAGGGCTGTGGATAGCCAGCACGTAATGATAAGAGACAGCCAGACCCGGTGCCTTCTCTTCTGATGGAAACGCACTATCCCGTCTAGGAGGTAATATTGCTGGGGGAAAAAAATTCATCCAACCTGAATCTGACTAGCCTCCAGCTCTGTGTTCCAATTTACAGCCAATACAGTATTCAGAGGAATGTGTTAAATGACCCCACGGGATGCAATCAGCAAAATACAGGCTCCAGGAAATTCCTTACAATAAATGACTAAGTTTCTTCACCAAATAAATTAGAGAGAGAGAGAGAGAGAGAGAGAGAGAGAGAGAGAGAGAGAAAGTAAGTAAGTATGAGAACCTGTAGATCAAGGAAGACCTTTAAAAATAAAAACGTTACAAAACCTAACCAGTCGCAGTCGTGTGGACTTTTATTTAGATCTTGATGCAAATAAACCAGCCAGCACCAGAAATTACGTGGTAATCAAAGAAACTTGAGGGCTGGCTGCGCATCTAATGCTGTTAAAGGGACTGTTGACATTTCTAGGCTTGCCAATGATGATGCAGTTACTGTGGTTTTGTTTTAAATAGAGGTCTTAATCTATACTTTTTTCGACGAAAGCCTCTATGGATGATGCGCTACAGTGCCTGAAATTTGCTTCCAAATATTCCCAGGGAGGAGGCGGAGGGCCAGGGATTGACTGAGTCCATTTGGCTGGGCTGGTCCTTGCCGAAGCTGGGGACAGGTATGTGGGCATTCTTCTAGTTCTTCCCTCAACTTTGGTAGATGTTAGAAAAATTTTCACAATGAAAAGCATGAAGAATGGCCTTCTTTGTTGCAGGTAAACAACAAGCAATCACTCTTTTTTCCCCCCTCTCTCCGTATGATAGATACACTGACGGCCAAGGGAGCAGGAAAAACAACAGCAACCCTGTTTCATTCATCAGTACTGCAAAATTATAATTAAATGCATAATACAGGTATTATTTTTTGCGGGTCTGGGGATGGAACCCAAGGGCATTTGACCTCTGAGCTACACCCCCTGCCCTATTTTTTTTTTTTTTTAGTCTTTATTTTGAAACAGGGTCTCTGTAAGTTGCAGAAGGCCTCACTAAGTAGCTGAGGCTGTCCGCGAACCGCGATCCTCCGGTCTCAGCCTCCCCAATGCTGGGATCACAAGCGTACGCCACCACGCCCGGCAGGTTTTGTTTTTTAATGTCATAAAATAAGCACAAGGTCTGGTTTGAATCTGAGCTTTGGCAGTTGTTACTGTTTGACCTTTACAAGTGACTTCCCTCGTGCCTCAGTTTCTCTCTAGAAAGTGGGGTGATGAACATGATACTTATTTCTTAGGGCTCTTGTGAGCTTGCAGGGGAGAGTGTGAGCGAAGAATTTTGCATGCCGCCCGCCACAAGGACAGCACCCATCAGCACCAGCTCTTCTCATTCTCCCACCAGCCCCTGTGCTCAGAACATGGGAATAAGTTGTTCTTGCCCAGCTCCTAGGTGCGGCCACCGACCGGGCCTCGCAATCGGAGGGCTTGGGCTTCTGCAGCCTCCTCTCGCTCTAAGCTGTCCTGCCTGCTGACCAGCTTCCCGCCTCTGGGGAGCGGCCTGCCTTAGACGTAGCTCGCTCTCTGGCATGTTGAGTAAGAGCTGTGCTTAGACCTGGCAGCGAGATGCTAATTGTTCCCAGCTCGGTTCCCGAGCCCTTGGAAGTGCTGACCTCTTCCTCCCTTGCCCGCCTTCCCCTGAGTCCCAATTAGGAGCCTTCCCCAGCCAGCCAGCACCGAGCCTGCGCACCCTGCCCCGGGACCAGCCAGCACCGAGCCTGCACACCCTGCCCCGGGACGGGCTGGCTGCCTTCCTGGGATGAGAGGCCGGGGCCGGGTGGGTCAGGCTCGGGACCATCCCTCCTTTTGGCTACTTGCAACACAAGGAGAAAAGTCTCTCTGCAATTTAATCTCATTCCATTCCTGTCCAGCCTCCCCCACCGGGCACGATCGTGGATCGTGGCCAAGGCCGCTTGCCCTAGGAATGCTCCTGGTTGTGGCTAATGTGCAAACCCAGTGCGGAGGGATGCGGGAGGCTGCAGGATGTGGAGGGGTCACCTCAAGGTCACCAGAGCTCTCAGCTCAAACCCAGAGCCAGCAGCAGCTCCTCCCTTCCCTGCTGGCCACCCAGGGGTGCCCCTCAAATGCTTTCTCACTTGCTACACTTGGAAGGAGCAGATGCATCCAGTCTCCTGCCCCAAGGTGTGGGGGCAGCAGGCACTGTCCTTTTAAAACACAGCACAGCCAACAACTCTGAACTCGAATCCCAGCTACTTGGGAAGCTGAGGCGGGAGGATCACAAGTTTGAGGGCAGCCGGGGCAATTTAGTGAAACCCTGTCTGTAACAGAGAAAAGGCTGGGTATGTAGCTCAGTGGTAGAGCACCCATGGGTGCACTCTCCAGGACTACCAAAACCAAACAACCAAAAAAACAAAGACAGAGGAACTTGGGAGGCTGAGGCAGGAGGGTCACAGGTTCGAATCCAGTATGCAGCAACTTGATGAGGCTCTGTTGCAAAATAAATAAATGAAAGGGGCTGGGGATATAGCTTGGAGGTAGAATGTCCGTGGATTCAATCCTTAGTAACACACACACGCACACTAAACACTGTGCAGACTACACACAGGGCAATCTGTCTTCAGCTCCCAGGCAAGGTGCTATTTTGAGGGAGGGGCAGACCCAGGCCTGGGGCCCGAGGTCCACGGTCCAGGACAAGACCATTGGGAAGCCCTGACCTTCTGCACACTCACAGCTGCAGCAAATTTCCAGGCACTGCTGCTGCTACCCCTGTGACTGGTTATCAGTCGCCACGGGCTGGAGTGTATCCTTGCAAAACTCATCATGTCCAAGTGCTGACCCCAGCGTCCCCCAAGGGGCCTGTCCTGGAGGCAGGGCCTTTAAACAGGTGGTGAAAGTTACATGGGGTCATAAAGCATGCCCCGATCCAGTGTGACCACTGTCCCTATGAGAAGAGGTGACCAGGCCATTGACACACAGGAGGGGCGACACACAGGAAGCCGGACCATGGAGGGAGGCCGGCAAGAAATCAATTTGGCTGACGCCTTGCTGCTGGACTTCGGGCCCCCAGAGCCATGAGCATGTTCCTGTCTGCTGTTTAAGCCACCCGTCGGGTACTCTGATGGCAGCCCTAGCAAACACACACATCACTCCTATCCAGATTGTCTTCCGAGCGCTTATGATGTGTTTGTCATGGAGCTGAACACTTGACAGATATCAACCTGCTGGAGCCTCCTGGGATCCGAAGGCAGAGGCCTCATTTCCATCTGCATGTCCAGAGAGGACGCCTGGCTCCAGCTCCTCAGCAGTGGTGCCGCGCAGGTAGTTGGTGCTCAATTAATACCCACGGACTAAGTACATATAAAGCTCGGGCATTTGAAAGCACTCATCTAAGAAGCCAGCAAGAGGTGGGGGAGGGGTTCTGGCCCAAGCTGGCCGAGTCCTAAACCCTTCCCCTTCCCCACACTCCACAAGGGGTCAGCTGTGGTGGGAGGACCTCCCGCAGGATGAGCTCTAGGGCTGGGTCGTCCTCACAGGTATGGCCACACCCAGGCATTGCAAACAGGAGCCTTCCCTCCCTCCCCCGCGCTTCTCCAGCCCCTGCCCTCCCCGGGATGGCCAGGGCCCTGTACCTTGTAGCCCTGATTAATGCCGTTGATGAACTGGGGGCTGGGGGCATTCCAGGTGAAGCGGATGGTCGTGGAGTTGGTGGCTTCTGCGTGCACGTTGCCCGGGGGCACTGTGGGAACTGGGGAAGGAGAGGAAGGGTGGGTGGAGGGGCCAATCCATCCCCCTCGCCCCGTTCAGTAGAGGACTCACAGGGACGAGGCCCACAGCCCCTGCTTGGCCACCCCCCCGACTTCTCCCTTGCCTGCAGACTGGAGGCGCTTTCCTAGTCTCCGGATTAGTTCGGGTTTATTAAACCTCACCTGGCTCACCTCAGAGAGTACTGATAAATACAAGCCACCCATATGCAAAGTCTCAGGTGCGGTACCTGGGCGGGTTTCAGGCAGAAATGGAGAATGGAAGCTGCTTTGTGGTCTAGTTACTGCAAAAACCCCACAGAGGGTCGCAGGACCCTGAAGCCTCTGCTGTGGCCCCCTTCCTCTGTGTCCTCCCCTGACCTCTGCCTCGGCTTCATCTTGGCTGCCCACCCTGCGGGGCTGAGCACAGGGGAGCAGCCAATTTGGATGCAATAGCAAGGGCCTGAGGTGCTCAGGACTAGACAGGTGGAGAACCAGACAGTACAGGGTTTGCAGAAAGGGACAGACCTGCTGCTGCCCGGTCCCCACCCACCTCCCTGCAGCGTCCACTCGGTGACTTTGCTGCTGTAGACGCCCAGCCCAGCACTGTTGTAAGCGGCCACTTCGATCTCATAGTTCGTCCAAATGATGAGGTCCTCCAGCAACAGGTTGTTGACGTCAGCATCCGTAATGTTCTTAAACTGGTACCCAACAGGCAGCCCGGCCAGGCAGTACCTGAGGGGAGAGGCGGGTTCAGGGTCAGCTCGCTCAGCTCGTGTCTAGGAAGTGGCCCGGAGCGGAACTGTCCACTAGAAACTTTCTATGATGCTGGGAACATTCTATATCTGTCCAATAGGACGGTCACAGGTGCCACCGATCCCTGGAGATGCCCTTTGTGTGACTGAGGAGATGAATTTGACTTTGGTGGATTTTTAGTTTATTTAAATAGCTACATAGCTGGGCGTATTGGCACATGCTTGTGATCCCAGTACTTGGGAGGCTGAGACAGGAGGAGCACAGACTGGAGGACAGCCTCAGCAGATAGTGAGACTCTCATCAACCTAGCCAGATCCTGTTTCAAAATAAAAGTAAAGCCGGGCGTGGTGACGCATGCTTGTAATCCCTGTGCTTGGGAGGCTGAGACAGGAGGATTGCACAGGTTCGAAGCCAGCCTCAGCTACTTAGTGAGGCTTTCAGCAACTTAGTGAGACCCTGTTTCCAAATAAAATATAAAAAAAGGTCTGGGAGTATAGCCCAGAGGTAGATAGCCTCTGGGTTCCACCCCTAGTACCACAAAATAAATAAATAAATAAATAAATAAATAAATAAATAAATAAAAGTAAAATAGTACTGGGAGTGTAGCTCGGTGGTAGAATGTCCCTGGGTTCCATTTCTAGTACAATACAATTAATATAAAAAGCTATGTATTGATCATCACAGATCTAGAGAATGTATCTGGACTATTATTATTATTGTTATTGTTGTTGTTATTATTATTATTATTTGCAGTACTGGGGATGAACCCAGGGGCATTCTACCTCTGAGCTACATCCCCAGCCCTATTTTTAATTCTTTATTTTGAAAAAGGGTCTCACCAAATAGCTGAGGCTGGCTGTGAACCTGCCATCCTCCTGAGTACTAGGATTCCAAATGTGTGCCACCATGCCTGGCTTGGACTGTTCTTCTTGACAGGAAAAGAGGCAGGACAGGAGGGCTAACTAGGGGTGTGAGAGTGCCCGGGGAGGAACTCACAGTGTTAGTTTTTGAGAGTCAGTGATGGGACAGTGCTCCCCAAAGCTGGGCTCCTTTTCTTGTCCCCTCCCTCCCTTCCTTCCTCCCTTCCTCGCCAGGGATGGAGCCCAGCACCTTGTGCGTACTAGCCAAGTGCTCTACCCTGAGCCACCCCTGGTCCCCGGGCTCGCTTTTTTCCTTCCTCGGGGAGTTGCCTCCTCCCCGAGGTGGAAAAAACACACCATATCCACTAGAAAACAGAAGTCATAATAACAAAGAAGGAAGGAAGCCACTCCAAGCAAATGTGGGGTGACGCGTGGAAGGTGGGTAACACAGGAGAACCACTACATGCACAGAGCTTCGCGTCTAACAAGGACAAGAGCAGAGACTCCAAAGCCTTCCCTGCATCCCAACACCCACCGCAGGCTCCCTGGGCCTCAGAGGCTCCAGGCACCCGGAGGATAAGGGCCGGATGCCAGGCCCGCCCCAGTGCTTTCCATTTGGTAGGTCAGAGACGAATCTGTGTCTCTGGCTAGATCACAGGTGAGGCTGAGGCTGCTGGGCCGGGGACCATGCTTCGAGAAGCACCGCCCTTGAGGATTAACTGGAAGCCCATGGCAAAATTAACCCACTGCGAAGCATCCAGACCCACAAGGACGGCTTCCAGCTGGGGGAATCTCAGGCCCCAGGCACACATGTGCAGGAAAGCAATCCATGAGGTCTCCTGGCGTCTTCAGAATGTGGGTAGGAGCTTTCAGAAACTTCAACTATGGAGGTAACGTTCATTTAGGATTATCACGTTTTAGTAGCCCTCGTTAAGTCTCTTAGGATACTCAAGACAGTGGTCCTCAGTCAAATACCACAGTAAAAGTCTACAGAACCAAGCTTTGTTACCAGAAAAGAGCACAGAAAAGAGACTTTCCTCCCTCCCTCTTCCTTCCTTCCTCCCTTCCTTCCTCTCCTCCTCCTCCTCCTCCTCCTCCTCCTCCTCCTCCTCCTCCTCCTCCTCCTCCTCTTCTTCTTCTTCTTCTTCTTCTTCTTCTTCTTCTTCTTCTTCTTCTTCTTCCCTCTCCCTCTCTCTCTTCATTTCTTTCTTTGCCTAGTTGTTGCTTCATTGCTACTTCCCCTCATGGCCCAGCTCGTGGGAAGCCGGCCTGCGGTGGGCTATCTCTGTTCTCAGGGATGGACTCCTGGGACGGTCAGCTCCCCCTCTGTCTCCCTGCAGGCCTCTTCCTACATCAGCCCTGGCAGCCGGCGCCTGCCTTCCATGCAGCCCGGAGGAGGCTATGCTGTGTCTTCTCCCAACCATTTCTGCTGGAAGTTCTTCCTAGCCCCGGACGTGCTTTTCCTGTCACCCGCTCCTCGTGAGATGGAGAGGGACTGGCGTGAGTTTGTGGTCTTCCAGGCCCTGGCCCTCTGGCCCCTGGGATGGACACCTACCTGATGACGTAGCCCTTGAGGAGCCCATTCTGGTGGCTCTCGGGAGGCGGCTGCCACTGGATCATGATGGACTGGTTGGTCCGGCCGCTGGCGATGACGTTCTGTGGAGGGGCCGTGGGGGGCTCCTCAGGGAGGGAAACCCTGGATTCAAAAACAAGAGTGGGTGGGCCTTTCTCTCTTAGACTTGGGGAAAACAGGGGTTTAGTGGGATTCACAGAGGCTGAACACTTCCCTGCTGTGTTCCTGGACTTATTATTTTTTTTTTTTAACAAACTTGCTGTGTGCTTTTGGACAAGTCACTTAACTTTTCTGAGCTTATTTCTGTAAAAAATGTACCATGCCTGCCTTACAAAACTGGTGGAGGTGCAAATGACACACACTTGTGTGTGTGTGTGTGTGTGTGTGTGTGTGGTGTGTGTGTGTGGTGTGTGTGTGTGTGTGGTGTGTGGTGTGTGTGTGGTGTGTGTGTGTGTGTGTGGTGTGTGTGTGGTGTGTGTGTGTGTGTGTGTGGTGTGTGTGTGTGTGTGTGTGTGTGTGTGTGTTCCTGAACCCAGAGGCATTCTATTTCCAAGCTACACTCCCAGCCTGATTTTCTTTCTTATTTGGAAACGGAAACGGGGTCTTGCCAGGTTGATGAGAGTCTCACTACTTGCTGAGGCTGTCCTCGAACCTGAGATCCTCCTGTCTCAGCCTCCCAAGTACTGGGATTATAGGTGTGTGCCACCACGTCCAGTTTACATGAGTCTTTTAAAAACACTATGAAGCTTTCAAAAACTTCAAACATGGGGATAATTTTCATTTAGGATTATCACATTTTAGTCTCTTTCAGGTTACTAATACAGTACTCCTCAGTTAAATATAAAAGTAAAAACCTATAGATCCCAGCTTTGTTTTCCAGCCAAGACCAAAGAATGGAGTCAGTCCCTCTCCCTCTCCCTCCCTCCCTCTCTCTCTCTCTCTCTCTCTCTCTCTCTCTCTCTCTCTCTCTCCTCTCTCTCTCCTTCCTTCCTTCCTTTTTGCCTAATTCTTGACTAATTCCAGTGCTTGGGAGGCTGAGACAGGAGGATCGCAGGTTTGAAGCCAGCCTCAGAAACTTAGTGAGGCTCTCAGCAACTTAGTGAGACCCTGTTTCCAAGTAAACAACAACAATAACAACAAAACAACAATAACAACCAGTCTAGTGGCATAGCTCAGAGGTAGAATGTTCCTGGGTTCAATTCCCAGCACTACAAATAAAATAAAATAAAATAAAATACCACGAACCACCAAAGGTTGTGTGTTTTGGGTTCAGCAGAGAGACATGGGCTTTAGTTTCTCACCTGTCAAAGAAGGTAGTGTCAGAACTGACGTGGTCAGGGTGACGGAGTGTTTTAGGAGCATTACTGGCCAGCGGCTTCCCAGGCCCGGCTGCTAGTGGAGCTCACCAGGCCCCTTTACCTGCGCAGCCGGCCCGGGCGCCGTGTGTGGGTGTCGTGTGGGCGCTGTGTGGGCGCTGGCACCCAGGCCACCGCCCGCTCCTGGACCAAGCGCCGCTTTTTGCTTCTCTGGCACCGCCAGGGAACGCGGTATTCTCCCCAACTCTATATTTCACGCCGCTGACACTTATCCATTAAAAACAAAAGTTAATTATTTTTGATGGATGCCTTTCCCTTTTTGTTTATTTTTACATTTTTGCTTTCTGATGGATGGCTCTCCAGGCGGGCCCGCCCCTCCTGTGCTTTCGTAAAGGCTGGAGTGAGGGTGATTTAACCTCTCCTGGGGACGCAAGGCCACTAGCGGGAGACTCATTAGGAAGATGAATCAGGGGGCACAGCAAAGCCTGGGGCAGGGAAGTTGTGGGGCAGCTGCCCTGTTTTTTTTGTGGTGCTGGGGATTGAACCCAGCAGGCATTCTACCTCCGAGCTACACCCCCAGCCCAATTTTTTATTCTTTATTTTGAAACAAGGTCTCACTAAGTTGTGGAGGGCCTAAGTAGCAGAGGCTCTTCTCAAATCACGATCCTCCTGTCTCAGCCTCCCAAGTACTGGGGTTACAGCTCCCAGAGGGCTGGCTCTTTTATGTGTGTTCATTACACCACCTCGAGGGGTCTAAACACATTCAGGCAGTAATAGGTGCTCAGTAAACAGCGAGCAAATAAATTCTCTTATGACTACTCCCTCGCAGTGCAGGCCCCATGGCCTCCACCTCTTCATCCTCCCGGTGTCCCTATAGTGAAAGCCATTTGAGCTTGGTGGGACTCTGTAAACCCGTAAGTGTTGACTTCGGCCGAGGTCTCTTTGAAGGCACCAAAGAAATCTTTTTCTGGTACTCAGATTGAACCCAGGGACTTTCTACCTCCGCGCTGCACTCCCAGTCCTTCATCTATTTTTTTTTTTTTTTTTTTGAGTTAGGGCCTCACTAAGTTTCTGAGGCTGGCCTCAAATTTGCAATCCTCCTGTCAACCAAAGGGGCTTTCCCAGAGCAAGCGCACACACAGCTTTGGTCATGTGATTTGAGGCACGGCCCTCTGACCTTTCGAAAGATGTCTTCTTCTCCTGGGGTGTGACTGCTCATTCTACAGGGTGAAACCACCGGGTAGCATTTCCCCGTCTGCAGCACGGCACGGTGTTGCCGTGACACGGACGGGACCCCCTGCTGCCTTTGTTCACCTCCTCCATTCATCAAAGCTGTGCTGGGAGTCTCGGGGCTCTGGCACCACGCAAGACATTGGCTACGGACACCTATGGAGGCCCCGTGTCCCTCCGGCTCCCTGTCCCCTCATGGTTTCAGGGGTGACTCTGGCTGCCGGGTTCTGATCATGGTCGGCGTCACCTCCTGTCACCCTCTACCATCCCTGAGCAGCAGGCACAGTGCTGTCATCCTGACCAGTGGCCCCGCCACCGGAGCCCTCCCCCCCGACAGCACCCATGCCCCTCACCTCTCTGTGTCCTTGCTGAACTGTCCTTTGCCCACGTCGTTGACGGCGCAGAGTCGGAACTGGTAGGAGCGTGCGGGGACCAAGCCCTTGACCACCACTGAGGTGGCTTCGGGGTCCACGCTGGCCAGGAGGATGGTCCACGGTGCATCTGTGGAAACGGCGGGTGGGGGCAGAAGTGGGTGTCCTGGCAAATGGGACATGCTTCTTGCCCAGCAGGGTCCAGCCTCATCTGGGCCGGCAGGAGGCAGAGTGCCTCACCCCTTGCTTGGTTCAGTAGCGGCCGCCACGTGCCCTCGGGAGGACCCTGGGAGGATGCAAGGCTCACAGGACTGAGATGCTTTGGTCTGCTACCCTCAAATACTGCATGCAAAACACCATTTAGATTCCACCTGCTAACTTATTTATTTTTGGAACTAGGGGTTGAACTTGGGGGCATTCTACCTCTGAGCTACACCTTCAGCTCTAATTTATTGTTTTATTTGGAAAAAGGATCTTGCCAAGTTGCTGAGGGCCTCACTAAGTTGCTAAGGCTGGCCTCCAACCTGTGATCCTCCTGTCTCAACCTTCCAAGGACTGGGATTACAGGCATGTGCCACCATGCCTGGCTAATTTTGGAGCTTATAGCTTAGGGCCTTAGAGAATGAGACTAGAAATAAAGATTAGAGCCCACAATTTTGGGCTGTGCCAGGCGTCAAGTACCACCTGTGCGTCACCTGGCTGGGCGTAACAGGACCTGACAGGCGGAGCCGGGGCTGACTCACACGTGTGAGCTTCAAGCCCATCCCTCTCACCCTGGCCGTGTGGAGGGACAGGAGGGTGACGCGGGGACCTTACTGTTCTCGGACATCTCCAGGATGTAGCGGAGGAGAGGGCTGTTGCCGTCGAAGGCTTTGGCCCAGGTCAGGTTGATGGCGCGCCTCTCCACGGTGCTGAGCGTGGCCACGGGGTGCTCAGGGGCGTGGGGCAGTTGCCTGAGGAGAGATGGCGTGGAGGGGTGGCCCGTAACGTCCACCGGCGGGCAGTGGGGAGACTGTGAACTGAGCTTGGGTGGGCCCTCTGCCCCCATGACAGCTCATGCCTGGAGGTAGAACACGGCCTCTGGACCTTCTGCATTGAGTCTGTTCTCTGGAACTGCAGCCCTCTGCTCTAGACCCTCCTCAGACCCCCTGCTCTTGGGGAAAGACCTAGAAGGATGCTCGGGGTGTGTCCCCGAAGACTTGACCAGAGTTGCTGCTCTGGTCTCCCCACTGTTGCCTGTGCTGGGTGGAGGGCCGCCCTTACCTGACGCGGAGGTGGGCGCTGCGAGAGTCGTTGCCACCGGCTGAGAGCACCCGGCAGGTGTAGGTGCCAATGTCCCCTGACCACGTCTGTGAGATGTGCAGGGAGCCGTTTTTATCCAGGCGGATGCGAGGGTTGTTCTCCATGGCCAGGGTGGCCCCGTCCTTCTCCCATACGTACCTGAGAACAGGAAGGGCCGATAATGTAAAGAGAGATAGGGAAGCTTCCCAGGGTGGGCCTGGCCCAAGGCTGGTCCTGGGAAGAGAGTGGCAAAGGCGGGCAGGGAACAATTCCCGTGCAGCGGCTCCTCTCAGGTGGTGCTGGGCGGGAGGACACTGGGCCTGGCGAGGATTTGGAAGGTGAGAGCCTGATCCTCCATCCAGCCTGCAGGGGGCGCTGCGTGCAGGGGCTGAGGCGGGAAGTCATTACTGGCTGCTTCCACCTTCGTGTCAGGTCTGGGTCAAAACGTCATTGCTTCTGGCTGGAAGCCATGTAGAAACAGCCGACCCCAAAGAGCCAGCAGGAGGTATTCTTCAGGAGAGGTTAAAAGATTAGAGCTGGAAAAAGAATTAAAGTTTCCACATAGACTACATCGTGGAATTAGTTTTATGAGGGGACTCATTAGATCAATGCATCACTGTGACAAATTGACTTTAGTGTCCAAAAAAATCACGTTAGCTTTGGTCACTCGGCACAAAGGGGGCGGGTGAGATATGGCGCATGCGCTCGGCCTGACAATAAGAAATGTATCCCCTGCAATCGTTCCGGAGGAAATGCAGCTGTGACCGCCGTTACCAGCACAGTCAGAGGCCAGCTCCTCGTGGGTAAGAAGTCACACTGTCGCCCCCAGGTTGGCCCTGGTTCTCAGCACAGTGGTGGGACATGGGGTGGCGACTGGGATGTCCCCAAGCACCCAGAGGCAATGACTGTGGGCTGAACTGCAGGGACTTAGGAGCATCCAGAGTTAGAGAATGTAAGGTTGCTGGCGGGAGTGAGTCTGTAATAGGTTGAACCGGAATTCAAAAAGAGAAATCAACAGAAAAGTAGGAAGCACAGATAAGAAAAAAAAAAAAAGTGAGCCGAGTGTGGGGGCATGCCCTTGTTCTCCTAGTAACTGGGAGGCTGAGACAGGAGGATCACAGATTTGAGGCCAGCCTCAGTCGTTCAATCATTCAGCCAGGTTCTCAGCAACCTAACAAGATCCTGTTTCAAACTAAAAAAATGAACAGGGCTGGGGGTATAGCTCAGAGGTAGAATGTCCCTGGGTTCAATCCCTAGTACCACAGAGGGGAAAATAAAGGAAAAAGGAAGACACACACACACACACACACACAAACCCTCAAAGCTTCCTTAGGACTGGGGGCTGTGATTAACCTATGAGGACGAGTCTATCTTCCAGACTCTCTCTCCTGTCCGAGGGACAGGATGTCCTGCGGTGCTACTCAGTTATGGAGCCGGTCAGCTGGCAAATGCTGCCGCTGCACTTAACTGCTCTGTGATCTGGGATGAGTGTATTCAACTTTGTTACGCCTCAGTTTCCTGCTTTAACACGTGGAAACTAATACCACCCACCTGAGGGTTGCTGTAAGGGTCACGGGGCTAAGACGGAGAAGTGCTGAAATGTGCCAAGAGGTCAACGTTAGTTGTTTTTATGGTTACAGCATATTTACATCAATGATTTCTAGCCATCCACCCATCCATCCACCCATCCATCCACCCATCCACCCATTCATCTACCTATTCACCCACCCATCCATCTACCCATTCACTCACCAATCCATTCATCCATCCACCCATCCACCCATCTATCTACTCAAACATCCACCCATCCATCCACCCATCCATCTACCCATCTAGCCACCCATCCACCCATCCATCCACCCATCCATCTACCCATCCACCTACTCACCAATCCACCCATCCAGTCACCCATCTACTCATCCATCCATCCATCCATCCACCCATCCATCCATCCAGCCACATATCCAGCTACCCATCCATCTACCCACCCAGCCACCCATCTATCCATCCATCCATCAGCCCATCCATCTACTCATCCATCCATCCATCCATCTATCCATCCATTCATCCATCCATCCATCCATCCATTCATCCATCCATCCATCCATCCATCCATCTATCCATCCATCCACCCACCCATCCAGCCACCTATCCATCCATCCATCCATCCATCCATCCATCCATCCTATTTTAAAGCTATCTTTTCCACTCAACAAAATATCATATACTCTTTTAAATGGAACAGTCCCACATCACATTTAAAAAAAATTAGGTGCAAGTTGTTTTAACACGATTGGCCTGACATTTAACTGGTTTTCTAATGCTGGCTGCACAGTGTAGCGCCTTTTCTTCTGATATTATGACCAGCACTGTGATGAGCGTCCTTATGATGACGTATTTACATGCATGCTTTATCGCTTCCTCAAGGACAGATTATCAGTGATTAAACTGCTAACTTAATTTTTAAGGCTTCTAATGCACATTTATAAGCCCACAACAGTAATCCCTTTTGATTCATCTCTTCATCTAGGGAAGAAGCATCCTTGCCAGCATTCAGGGGACAGGAAGAATTTTCCTCAAAAGCAAATCTAAGCCAGGCCTGGTGGAGCATGCCTGTAATCTCTGTACAAGAGAGTTTTAGACAGAAGGATTGCAGGTTCGAGACCAGCCTTAGCAACTTAGTGAGACTCTCAGCAGCCTAGTGAGACCCTGTTTCAAAACAACAACAACAACAAAAGGAATATGGGGGTGTAGCTTGGAGGTAAAATTCTTCTGGGTTCAATCCCCAGTAACACACACACACACACACACACACACACACACACACACACACCCCCACAGATCTAATTCCTGCTTCAGAGAGGCAAGCAGGGATTCTTTGCTTCCAGATGTAACACGTCAGGAGGCATAATCACTGCCTGCAAAGTATTTGTGCCAAAGCCACTGAACTTAAATTCTGATTAGAAATACGGGGGATAGGAGAACAAGTTAGCATCATGAGAAAGTGTCTTGCTAAATCCAGAATGTGAAGTATTCTACAGTGGGGTCAAGAAAGTTGGCCCATTGCTTGTTTGTACAAATCAAGTTTTATTGGGACATGGTCATGCCCTTTTGTGAACATGTTGTCTATGGCTGCCTTTATACTACCGAGTTGAGTACTTGTGACCAAGACTCTACAGCTCTCAAAGCCCTGAAAGAGTTACTCTGGCTCTTTACAGAAGTAGTTTGCTGACTTCTGCTTTACAGAACCTAGTTTTGTCAACAAATCAATTACACGAAAACAGAACAGAACCAAAAACAAAAAGAAAGATGAAAATCCCATGCCTCTAATCCTAGTACTTGGGAGGATGAGCTAGGTAGATTGCAGGTTTGAGACTAGCCCTGGTGACTTAGTGAGACCCTGTTTCAACATAAAAAATTTAGGGCGGAGTTGTAGTTAGGAGGTAGAATGCCTCTGGGCTCAGTCTGCATTGTGAGGGTGGGGGAGAAAGAGGAAAGAGTCCTTTCAACAGTTTTTGCTAGAACAACTAGACGTCCACATGCAAAAAATGATTCTAGTCACAAGCCTTATACCCTTCACAAAAACTAATTCAGAATGCGTCACAGACCTAAATGTGAGATGGAGAGCTCTAAAACCCCTAAAATATAACACAGAATAAAATCTAGACGATCTAGCTTGGTGCTGACTTTTTAGATACAAAGGTGTGATCCATGGGAAAGAGTTGATACGCTGGACTTTGTTAAAATTAAAAAAAGTTCTGCTCATCAATAGGTACTGTCAAGAGAATAAAAAGGGAAGCTGCAGACCAGCAGAAAATATTTGCACAACAAATATCTGATAAAGCACCGTGATCCCAAATATACAGAGAACTCTTTAAAACGTAACTGTAAGACAATAAGCCACCTGATTAAAAAATGAGTTACCATCTTTGATAGACAGCTCCCCAACAAAGGCACAGAGAAGGTAAATAAGAACAGAAAATGATGCCCCACAGCGTGAACCTCAGAGAAACGCACACTGAGACAACAGTGAGACCCAATGCACAGTGAGAATGGACACAGCCCAGAAGAGGGACGTCGCCCGGTGCTGACGGCGGGACTTGCTGGTGGCCCGTGGAATGCAAGAATGGTACCACCAAACGAAACACACTCTTACTGTTTTGTTTCTACAAACAAAAGCTAAAAAAGAAAAACAACCCCCTAGACCATTCGACTCAGATGGGAGAGAAAATTCCCAAAGTCATCTGCAATTATATAACTGGCTATTAATTTTGATGGGTGGTTTTTTAGGGGCCCTCTTGGCTTTACATAATAATAAACAGCCTCATCAAATCAAGGATGCGTACAAATATTTAGTTACGAGGATGTTCAAAATCAGTTTCTTCATATGAGCAAAAAATTAGAAATAATCCAAATATCTAGCAATAAGGAACTGGTAATATAAATTAGGTTTCCCTTACACAATGGATTTCTGAATATTTGTGTAATTGAGCTGATACAGGAACATTCATTGATATGGGACCAGAGGCCCAATACAGTCTTGAGAAAGTGCAGATTAATGTATGTATATAGTTTTTGAGAATACTACCCGGGTAGTATTCTCAAAAGTATTCTCAAGTATAAGGGTATGGTGGCACATTCCCTTAGCACTTGGGAGGCTGAGGCAGGAGGATTGCAGGTTGGAGTCCAGCTCTGTAATTAAGAGAGACCCTCTGCAACTTAGTGAGACCCTTTTCAAAACTAACAAAACAAAGAAAAGAATTGAAAAGTTCTGGGAGTGTACTGTGGAGGTAGAATGTCCCTGGTTCAATATCCGTACCAAAAAAAAAAAAAAAAAAAGGTACCCAAATGTTATTACTGCTATGTTCAAAGGCAACAGATCACTCTTCTTTTCTGCCCTGCCAGTTTGGAGCGATGAGAGACCAATTCTTCTCTTTTCTCCCACCTTTAAAAAGTTGTCCTGGCTGGTTAATTTTATTCCGGGGCAAGGACTGCTTCCCGTAAATTAAATCAGGGACTCCTACACGTAGGTTAGTGGGGATTGCTAGAGAGGAGTCTCTGCAGAAACACTGGAAGAGATCCCTGAATCTCTTGGTTTATCAAGAGTCATCTAGAACTGGACATGGTGCTGCACACTGTCAACCGAGTCCCTGAGAGGCTGAGACAGGAGGATCACAGGTTCAAGACCAGTCTCAGCAATTTAGCAGGGCCCTTGACAATGTAGTGAGACCTTGTTTCCGAATAAAAAGTAAAATAGGGCTGGAGTTCTAGCTCAGAGGTAGAATGTTCTGGGTTCTATCCCCAGTACCAAAAAAAAAAAAAATCATCTAGAGAAAGAACAAAATGTGCGAGTCTATTCTAAATAGAAGTACATGGCAGGTTTATAAACAAAATACCAATTTAAGTGTTACTGAATTAATAAAAATGTTTGTGGGTATCATTTTTCAATTAATAGATGCTAAAAATACAGCTACTACCTCATGTCTGGGTCTGAGCCTCGCAGAAGGATGCTAGGCAGGTTCTCTCTGAGGACATTTTTGCAGTTTGGTATACTAATGTTTTAAAGAAAAAGCGAATAAAGCTAGAAATGAGGGCAACCCGGCTCCTCCTTCAACAATGCTCTAACTCCATCTCAGTGTCTCAGCCTGAGGCCCTGATGATCTGAGAATCTGTGTGGGTCAGAGCCCAGGGCCCAAGTGGAACCCGACTCCAGATCATCCTGTGCCCAGTGACCACCAGGTGGCGCCCCAGGATGAGCTGCCTGGCGGAGCCCAAGGGAGGCTATTTCTCCAAGGGGCTGAGCTGCGCCCCAGGATGCCAGGTGTTTGACAGCCCCATTGCTCACTGACTAGAGAAGCGACACACAGGGAATCTTCATCTCTAAGGAAGCACGCACATTTGCTCCTGGGCATTCCAGAGCTCGTGGAGAGAACAAAGCCACGCTTCATTCCTGGTTTGGGTTCCTGAAGCCTTCCTAGGGGGTTGACCCGGGCATCCTGGTCTGCCCCAAGCTTGGGAGGGGTCCCAGCTTCAACACCCTCCCTTGGCTGCTTCTGTCCACTGCTGCCCCTCAGGCCTCTCCGGAGGCTTCCAGAGCGGGACTGAGTTCCCTGGGTCCCTGCGGAGGTCCTGGCTTCCCCCATGGGGGGTGATGTCTGTTTGTGCTCATGCTTTTCTGGTGGGGCAGCCTGGGGTGGACTCCCGCTCCAACCCTATGGCTGCCTCGGTGTCTTTAGATCCAGTCCCCTCTGCTGGAAATATTAAAATATGGTGAGAAGACCCCACGGGGCTTAATCAGGCCACATAAAATCAGCCAGGGGATCTGAAACTTGGGGGCGGTGAGGGAAACCGTAGAGGTGACTTCCTGAGTCACAGAGGGAGCAGCTGGAACCTTCCACCCCTCCCTAACAGAACTGCCTCCTCCTGTCCCTCCTCTTTCCCATATCCCTCCCTCTTGCCCTGCCTCCCCAGCTGCTGCTTCACCTCAGTTCAAAACAGCTCAGTCAGTGGGGAGAGGTGGTGCACACTTGTAATCCCAGTATTTGGGAGGCTGAGACAGGAGGATCACAGGCTCACGGCTGGCCTCAGCAACTTAGCAAGACCGTGTTTCAAAATAAAAAATCAAATCGGGCTGGGGGGTGTAGCTCAGAGGTAGCAGGCCCCTGGGTTTGATCCCCAGTACTACAAAAACCAAAACCAAAAACCAAGCATCTCAGTCCCTGTATGTTTGTCTAGCGGTCTGGACACCCCAGCCCTGCAGATGGTTCCCCAGGTGAGGCGTGTTCTGAGGGGCGCCACTCACTCCCTGGTGCTGACCCTACAGGCGCCCCGCCCCCCTTGCCTGGGGTCAGCGCTGCAGGACAGTGCGTACCTGATGGTCACGCGGGGGTCATGGGTGGCTCCACACACCATGGACGCCTGGGTGCCCTTGATGACGCTCTGGTCCTGGGGAGGCCTGGTGATGCGGGTCCGGGCTGAAAGACATAGCGGGGGCAGCGTGGTTAGATGTGGTGGCTCCTAGCATCCCATGTGTGGACAGGTGTGTGGACAGGTGTGTGGGAAGGTGTGGAAACAAGTGTGCAGGCAAGTGTAGGCAGATGTGCGGGCAGGTGTGTGGGCAGGCATGGGCAGGTGAGCAAGCAGGTATGCTGACAGGTGTGTAGGCAGGTGTGCGGGTAGGTGGATGGGCAGATGTGGACAGATGTGCAGGTAGGTGAATGGGCAGGTATGGGCAGGTGTGTGGGCAGGTGTGCAGGCAGGTATGCGGACAGGTGTGTGGGCAGGTGGATGGGCAGGTGTGCAGGCAGGTGTGTGGGGAAGTGGATACGCAGGTGTGCGGACAGATGTGCAGACAGGTGAATGGGCAGGTGCAGGCAGGTGTGTGGGCAGGACACATGGAGGTGATAGGGGGCCACGTGGCTTGAGTGCATAATGGCTGATGCAGAGTGTAGACAGGTTGTTTAGAGTGATAGTTCTTAGGTTAAAAAGAACAACATAGCTGGGGTTGGTGGCCCATGCCTGTAATTCCAGTAATTGTGAGGCTGAGCTAGGAGGATGGCAGGTTCAAGACCAGCCTGAGCAACCTAGCAAGATCCTGTTTCTTCAAACAAACAAACAAACAAACAAACAAACACAAAAACAAAAAATAGAAAAGGCTGGGGGTGTAGCTTGGTGGTAGAATGCTCCTGGGTTCAATCCCTAGTAGAAGTAAATGAATACATATATAAATACATAAATACAAAAAACTCCCAAAACATATAACAACATGTCCCCAAACTCCAGTTCTTGAAAGCTACATTTATAGTGAGCAGAGGCTCAATTAATTTTGCTGACAGCAAAGCGTGGTGGCGCCTGCTCGTAACCCCAGTACTCAACAGGCTGAGACCAGAGGGTCGCAGGTTCGCGGCCAGCTTCAGCTACTTAGTGAGGCCCCAAAACTCAGTAACAGCCTGTTTCAAAATAAGAATACAAATTAGGGTTGGGGGTGGTGTAGCTCGAAGGTAGCATGCCCCTAGGTTCAAGCCCCAGTAATGCCAAAATAGAAAATACACTTGCTGACAAATCCACCTGGGGAAAAGCACAGCAGAAATCTGAGGACGGCCAGGGCCACATGCCGAGCCTCTCAGAGACCCGCCAGGGCGGACATGGGTCTATGGGGGTCTGCTGTGCCTGATCGGTAAGGCAGCCTGCTAATACGTGTCTCGGGTGTGGATCCCTTGGCAGAAGGCGGCTTGAGACGTTCCCTGGAAGCGAGGCGGGCAAAGTGCAGGCCCGGGGCTTCTCTGGCGGGTGGCCCGTTGGGGTAAATGGCTCTTCCTGGAACACATGCCTGCTGGATTACATACCGTCTGTGGGCTATTTTCTGGACATCACTGAGGCTGGTGGAGTGGCTGCACCTGAGACCGTCTGGCCCACAAAGCCTCAAATATTTACCACCCGGCCCTTTCCAGAAACAAGTCTGCTGATATCTGCATTCGAGAGTGTGGGGATGGCTCTCCCTGTCACCTCGACCCAGCCAAGCGTGGCTCGGACTCTGCGACTCTCTGTCTCTGGGCTTGCTGGCAGAGCCTTCACCTCTGGGGCTGGGCCTCTGAATTAACTTGTCATCGTCTGGGACAGGGCACCGCTGTGGGCCCCCGAGCTGCTCCCGGGTAGAGCCTGCAAGCCACTGACACTCACCCCAGACGACCAGGTCCGCTGAGGCCTCGTCCACACCCCGGGAGTTGGTGGCCAAACAGGTGTAGGTGCCAGCGTCCGAGATGTGCGTGGGGCTGACAAGCAGGCTGCCTGACTCAAGGAGCGTGAAACGCGGCAGCTGCACTGAGCCGCTGGCCAGGATGCGCTCCCCTGCGGGCGACAGGGACTGAGCTCAGGCACCCTGAAATGGCACACCCGCGTCTCCTGGCTGCGCCAGGCAGCGTGGGCTCGGGCAGGCTCTGGGCTGGGGAGTGGGGCTTGGGGATGGGGACAGGGTGCTCTCCGTTGGCCAGGCTATCTGCCCGCCACCGGGGGCGAGCAAGCACAGTGGACACACCTGGACCAGGTGGGGGCTCCGGTGGAGACAGGTGACAAGGTGCTGACAGCACCCTGCTGCAGGATGCTCTGGAGAGTCACCTTCAGGGAGGCAGGGGACAGTGATGGATGGGGGATGAGGAGTGGGGTGGTGGAGAGAGGTGTGGTGTCCCTGCCCATGGCCCCGTCAGGACAGACCTGCGGGGGACCTGGGTGGCCTGGTGGCCAGCCTGGGTGGGGGTGCTGGGCAGAGGGAGGGAGAGAATGCAGAAGTGGGCTGGGACGGTGGGGTTTGCAACTTTACTTTGGGGACCACCCTCTCTGAACAAGGGCGGTCTCTGCGTGTGAGACCCTACAGGTCACGGGTGTCCCTAGGCATGTGTGTGCGGGCACCTTGCACTAGTGACGTGTCAGGGGTGAGCTCGTTTCCGTATCAGGGCAAATGCCTGGCCGTGCCATGTTTGTTCCCAAGGTATTGGTCACCTGCTACGCATCAGACGCTGTGTTCTGGGCCCCGGGGACAAATTTGAAGCTCCCAACATGGCGGGGAGAGTGTGGAGGTGAAGGCATGGGGATTCTCTAGAGTTCTAGAAGTTGGGAGAACTTTGGAGAAGGTTCTTTTGAGCAGAGTGGTGGGCGTGTATACGTGTGTGTGTGTGCATGTGTGTGCATGGGGAGAGGGGGTGTGCTGTGTGTGAGCACAGGGTGGAGAAGGCTACGCGCAGGATGGGTGGATGCAGGCGGACACTCAGGCGTTGCTGGTCCAGCCTCCTCCACCCCAGTACGTCATCAAACTCTACCCCTTATTAGTGGCCACTGCCCCTGGGCACAACGCAACATCTCTGAAAGTGAGCTGTCATCTGGTCTCTACACCATTCTGCGGTACGTGCGTCCCCAGTCTATAGATGGGAACCTGAAGCTTGAAATAAATCAATAATGCAGTCAAGGGCACAGGTCTCGGAAGGCGTGGGGCTGAACCTTGAGCCCAGCAAGGCAGCCAGATTGTGTTCTGTGGCCTCAAAGATGTCCTCGGGTTGTGCAGTGCAAAACCTTTACCAATGTTCATGGGGAGCCCAACCTGGACACCTTCAGAGCCTGGTTTCGAGGACTGTCCTGAACTGCTACACAGCCACACCGTCCGGAGGCCGGTCCCACCTACCTTTCTGCCAGGTGATAGCCGGCCGGGGTGCCCCTGAGGTCTCGCATGCTAGCACCACCGACATGCCGTCGATCACAGTGCTGTCCAGGGGGCCCCTGGTGATGTTGGGAGCGATGCCTGCAGACAGAGACAGTAGGGTCTCAGCCACGCCCCGGGGGAGCCCCTAGCTGAGGGCTGTGTCCTCTCTCCCTGCCTTTCTTGGCGTGCCAGGGCTCTCTGCAAAGGAGGATGTGAGCCCCTGTGTAGGGAAGAGGCCCAGAGAGCCCATGAGGACTCTCCAGACCCCTGCCATGTGGAAGGAGCCAGGTGACACCAGCCTCACCCTTCTGGATCCTCAGGGGAAACTGAGGACCCGAAGGACAGCTCACACCAGCCATGACAAGGTAAACAGGCTTCAGGCTTCACGAACTTCATGGAAGCGAAGCTCCAGCTTATTAAAAGAAATTAGAGCTGGTGTGGCTCTAACCCCAGTACTTGGAAGGCTGAGACTGGAGGGTTGCAGGTTCCAGGCCAGCCTCAGCAAATTAGCAAGGCTCTCAGCAACTTAGGAAGACACTGTTTCCAAAATAAAAAAATAAAATAAAATAAAAAGGGATGGGGTGTAGCTCAGAGGTAGAATGGCTCTGGGTTCAATAACTAGTACCCACCCCCAAACTAATAACAGTAAAAAAACAAATGCAGGTGAGAATTATTTTATGTGGCCATCCTCTCTGGGGGTCTGGGTGGTCCTCTTGTGTGTGTGAGAAGGATCCAGTCCTGCCTGGGAATGCTCACGCAGCAGAAGCATCTGAGAGGGAACACGCCTTCAAAGCTCCTTTTTCTAAAGAGCTGGTGCACCTGTGCTTGGCTTCAGAGTTTGTGGGCCCTGGATGGGAGAGCCACGCTCCCGGGCTCCCAGGCTGCAGAGCTGCAGGCACCACTGGCGGGCGCTTCTCCCGGGATCCATGTGCCTGCTGCTCTTGGAGGGACCCTGCAGCTGGGCAGGTGGGGCCAGGGCAGGACAAGGGAGGTGACTCACTGGTGACAGCCAGGTAGGTGGAGGTCTGCACCTCGCCGGCCGCGTTGCGAGCAAAGCATTGGAACATGCCAGTGTCGTCAGGCACCAGGCCGCTGATCTGCAGGCCCCCGTCACCGCGCTGCCGGAAGCGGGCCAGCTTCTCCACCTCTACCACCGCCGCATCCTTGTACCAGGTGATGGAGGGTGGCGGCACACCTGTGGGTGAGACGCAGGGTCAGGGTCTTCCGCCTCCTTCCCTCCCCGCCTCTACGGGGCATAGGTCTACAGGGGGGTCCTTCCTGTCTTGGTTCTAAGACCTTTCCAGGGTGCCACTTTGGGTTTCTAGAGAAGGAGAGGATGTCATTAGAGTTGCATGTCACAAACTATTTGGGATAGTTGTAGGGGTTTCAAGAAAATGAAAAGACCCCAGGATCAGTTTGCCTGGGAAATGCTAGACAGGACTATTTATTTATTTATTTATTTATTTATTTATTTATTATTATTATTTTTTTGGTGGTACTGGGGTTCCTGGAAGCCCTTCTACCTCCGGGCTATACTCCCAGACCTATTTTTACATTTTTATTTGGAAACAGGGTCTCCTAAGCCAGCGCGCGTGGCTGGCTTCGAACCTGCGCGATCTTCCTGTCTCTGCCTCCCAAGTGCGGGGATTACAAGTGTGCACCACCACGCCCGGCTTTTATTTATTTATTTATTTATTTATTTATTTATTTATTTATTTATTTATGGGTCTGGGGACCCAACTCAAGAGCATTCGACCTTTGAGCTACACCTCCTGCCCTGTTTTTTATTCTTTATTTTGAAACAGGGTCTCACTAAGTAGCTGAGGCCGTCCGTGAACTGTGATCCTCTGATCTCAGCCTCCTGAATGTTGGATTACAAGTGTGCACCACCACGCCCGGCTTACACAGGACAAAAATTTTTTTTTTTTTTTTGGTGGTACTGAGGTTCCTGGAAACCCTTCTACCTCTGGGTTACACTCCCAGACCTATTTTTATACTTTTTAAAATTTGGAAACAGGGTCTCTTAAGCCAGCGCGGCTGGCTTCGAACCTGTGCGATCCTCCTGTCTCTGCCTCCCAAACGCGGGGATTACAAGCGTGCGCCCCCATGCCTGGCTTTAGACAGGACAATTTAAAAAAGTTTATTCTGTAATTCCTAGCTAGGTTTGGTGGTATTTGCCTGTAATATCAGTACTTATGAGGCTGAGACAAGAAGATCACAGATTTAAGACCAGCCTTTGCAACTCAGCCAGACCCTCAGCAACATAGAGAGATCCTATTTCAAATAAATAAATAAATAAATAAATAAATAAATAAATAAATAAATAAATGTCGGTCTGGAGGTATAGCTCAGAGGTAGAATGCTCCTGAGTTCAATCCTTAGTACCAAAACATAAAAATAAAAATAAATTACTAGCTGGGCACAGTGGCATATTCCTATAATCCCAGTATTTGGGAGGCTGAGAGGAGGATTGTAGTTTTGAGGCCATTTTCAGCAACTTAGCAAGAACCTGTTTAAAGAGAAAAAAATAAGTCAGGCATGGTGGTACATACCTATAATCCCAGTACTTGGGAGGCTGAGAGACAGGAGGATCATAGGTTCGAGGCCAGCCTCAGTAACTTTGTGAGGTCCTCTACAACTTAATGACACACTGTGACCCTGTTTCAAAATTAAAAATCATAGAATAGGGCTGGGGGTGTAGCTCAGAGGTAGAATGCTCCTGTGTTCAATCCTCGGTACCAAAATAGTTTAGCAGTGTTTTTGTGCTCTGGGGACCTCCAAAGGGAGGTTAGGGTCCCAAATGCACCTGATCACAGAGTCCGTGTAGAGGCGTGTGCAGAGGGGCCGGTGGTCCTTGCGAGGCCCTTGAAGGTGGACAGGGACTCCCCTTTCCCTTGGCCTGACATGTTCTGCGAGGGTGTCTTCCGGCCCTTCCTCTGGGTCTCATCCAATAGGGGTGACCCACACTTGCAGAGGAGCACCCAGGCCTGCTTGCCTTTCTCTCCCTGCGCCCTTCAGCCCGGAAGTCAGAGGCTGCCATTTCTCACCCCACACGGTCTCCAAGACCTTAGCACTGACAATATGCCATAACTGAATTGGTGGATTTTCTTTCTTAGTGGCACACACACAAAAATGGGGTGTCTGTCTTATAACTCATGGCGTCCCCGATTAGGGGAACGAAGGGGTTTGTCCTTATGGGCTTGCGCGGCTCCCGCGTTACATTCGTAAATTCCGGACTAGCAGGGATCTGGGCTGCTCGGTTCACTCTGTCCAAACTCCCGGCTTTGAGAACAGTCTTGGCTCCTAGAAAGCTCTCGAAAGCCATTTGCTGCCCGAGCGAGTGGCTCTCCGCCTTTTCTGTGGAGCCTGGGAAGGAGGCACCTGATCTGAAAGTGCGGCTCCTCTTGTTGGGGCTGAGTGGCCCCTGTACGTCACATCTGGCCCAAGGTGTCGCCCTTCGTTTTTCTGCCCCTTAGCTTGTTCTTCCCACGAGGAAGGACAAGAATGAGAAAAGTTGCGCTTCTCATGAACTAAGGTCACAGAGAGGGGGGCAATTCGGGGAGGAGAAGGGGCCCATGCAGCCCAGCTGTGGCACGAGTGGCCGGGACTCATCTTGGGCAGGACGCACCGGGCCTGCCAGCTCTGACATTATGGTGATTTGGCATTGTCTACAACTCTCAAATTACAGGCAATTTGGATCTGTCACCTGTGCTGAAATTACGGTAATTTGGGTTCATTTGTAGCCCTCGAGTTACGGTAACGTGGGTTGATTTGCAGCCTGAGATTACGGTAATTTGGCCTGTTTGTTTCCTGGGGTTTCTGTTCACAGCCAGACTGCCGCTCTTGGCGGTGTGTGTGTGTGTGTGTGTGTGTGTGTAAACGTCCAACAGGGAGGGAGAGGCTGCAGGTCTGGGGCCCTTGTCTCCCTCCGGCCAAGCCCTGCCTCACCTTTGGCCCGACAGGGAATGTCCACCAACTTCTCCATCTCAGCTGTGATGTGTCTCTCAGGCTCCTTTACAAACTGAGGCGGTTCTGCAAGAGGAAGGAGCAGGGGAGGGGGTCAGAGCTGTGTTCCTTTGGCTTCAGCTACCTGGAGGGTCCCTGAGGCCCCATCCCGGCTCACCCAGCACAGAGAGGTGGGCTCCCCGGACTGCAGGGGGGACGCTGCTGCTGCGGAGGACGGCCTCGCACTCGTAGTAGCCCGCGTCGCTGGCCGTGGGGTTGGGGATGGTGAGGCGGCGGCTGTAGTCGCTGATGCCACCCGACAAGGGCACCCCATCCTTCTTCCAAATGATATGCAGCTTGATGAGGGGCCTGTGGGGTGAGGGGGGCGGGTGCTCAGACCCTGGAGCCAGGGCAGGGCCTGGAGGGACCGCCCTGCTGTGCCCCTCCCTCTGTAAAGGAGCTGCCATAGAGCCACATAGGTAAGGGAAGAAGGCCCCGGGCCAAACAGAAACAACACAGCCTAAAAACAGAACGGACAGAGCCCGCCCCAGCCCAGAGACCAGAGGAGCCAGGGAGTCAGGCGCCCGCTGCCACCGCCCTCCACCGCCCCCGTCCCCGAGACCTGGTCTGCCGGCGACCCAAGGATGGCTAGCTGCACAAGGCATGCAGAGAGGTCCTGTGGTGTGTAAGTTTGCAAACATTGGCTTGAATGAAGTTAGATGTGTTTCTTCACTGCAGGACTTCGCAGGGCCTTTAACTGGATCTCGGCCCTTTCCCAAACTTGGGTTCCATGCTGCTACAGGGACCTGCTTGTTCTTCAGCTGCAGTGGCCTTGGGATCATCACTTAACTCCTCCCTGGTCACACTGGCCTATCTTGATGGCATACTTAGGAGGTGCCAGGTCAGGCTGGGGCTAGAGCGCTCTGTCTTGGCCTCCGGGTGAGGGTTGTGCTCCAGGCACTCCTACATGGCAGGTGAGGCCCAGAGCAGGGTGGGGAACAGGCTTCCAGCCGGCTGGTTGCACGTCAATGGCACCATCAGCCGGCTGGTGACCTCGGGCAGGTTGCTTGCCTTCTCTGGGCTGCCATTTGTGACACCTCGCTGTGCAGTTGTTGGGAGAAAGGAGGTCGTGTGGGCAGCAGGAGTCGTCCCAGGAATGACTTGTCTCTTGTGTGAGGGACGGAGGGCCGCACGGCACCTGACCCGCAGCTGCACTGGCCTCCCGCAGCACCCCCTCTCAACCATCATGGGGCTCTTCTCCCCGCACATCTCTCTCTTCCACCCCTGGGTACGGGGGTGGGGGGCTCGGCTTCCAGGGCCCCCGCCCTCGCTGTGCAGAGCCTGACCCTCCCCTTGCCCCAGGCGGCCCCGGCTGAAGCCCACTTCCGGTTTTCCAGCACCCACTTCTGGCTTTGCCACGCCAACTTCCGGCTCTAGTTCTAAAGTCAACTTCTGGTTCCAGTTCCCGTCTTCTGAGCCCCAGAGAATAACCCAGATCCGCTTGTACACCACAGCCCTTGGCAGCAGCGAGCGCCCATCGCCCACCTGCTGTCCCCCTGGTCCCCGTGCAACCGCATCCACAGGCTTCCAGACCCTTCTAAACTGCGACTGTGCTCCCTGGGCGCCACTGCCGGCCACAGGAGGGTGGGTGGGGAGGAAGGAGGCGCACCCACCTGGCGTTGGCCACACACTGCATGGTCACCTCCGCAGTCCCGGCCACCACGCTGGTGTTTTTGGGAGGGACGATGATGGTCGGCGCGATGGGGTCGGCGGGTCCCCCGACATCTGGGGAGAAGTCAGGTGTCAGCCAGGGGACAGAGGTCAGAAACTCCATCCCTGCCTGGCCAGACCGTAGACCTCGGTCCTTCATGGCTGAGGGGCGGGTGGCCAGGGGGCAGCTCCTGCCTGCGCCTCTGCACACGACCTGGGGACTGTCCTTCCCCTCTTGCTCTGCGGCAAGCACTCAGCCCCCTGGGGACCGTGCTGGCCTCAAAGGCCACCCCTAATCCTCCTGGAACCCCGTCACGCCACCTATCTGTTGCCTTCGGAATCTTCCTCTCTGACTCAGTTTACCTTGTTGGCTTACTGCTTGTCTGTCCTTCACCAGAATGCAAACTCTAAGTTCCGAGTTGACTAGTGATCCCCCCTCCCCGCCCACATCCCAACCCTGCTTCATGTCTACCTGGCAGGTGTGAATGTGACCTTATTTAGAACTAGGGACTCAGCTGGGCGTGGTGGCGCGTGCCTGTGATCCCAATACTTGGGAGTCTGAGACAGGAGGATCGCAGTTTTGAGGACAACCTCAGCTAGTAGTAAAACTCTCATCAACCTAGTGAGACCCTGTTTCCAAATGAGAAATAAAATTGGGCTGGGGTTATAGCTTGAAGGTAGAGAGTCTTTGAGTTTAATCCCCAGTACCTCGCACACACACACACACACACACACACACACACACACACACACACACACAAAGAACTAGGGACCCTGCAGGTGTTGAGTTAGGATGAGGCCATGCTGGGTTAGAGTGCGCTCTAGATTCAAAGCAACTGGTGTCCTTAGAGGATGACAACTTAGACGCAGACCCCCAGGGGAGAAGCCACCTGAAGACAGAGGTGGGGATTGGATGAACGTGTGTATGAGCCAAGGAGAGACCACCAAAGGTGGTCAGAGGCCTCCAGAATCCGGAAGGGACAGGAAGGATCCTCCCTAGGGGATCCTGGCCCCGAGACACCTCAATTTCGGACTTCTGGCCTCTGGAACTGAGAAAAGCTAAATCCCTGTTGAACCGAGTCACGCTGTTGGTAGAACTACGTTATGGTGGCCACAGGAACCCGTCCTCTACCAGACAGGAACCTCTGGGGTCCCGGTGGATGGAAATGTCCCTGGACACTTCATGCTGAAGCCCTAACCCCAGGAGGGGCTTCTGGGAGGTGGGGCCTTTAGGAGCTGACTGGGGTTAGCTGAGGTCATGGGTGTGGGCCCTCATCATGGGACTAGCGTACTTGGAAGAAGAAGACGAGGTCAGCACTCGGTCTCTCTCTCTCTCTCTCTCTCTCTCTCTCTCTCTCTCTCTCTCTCTCTTTTCTCTGTTACTTTGAGCACACACAGGGAAGGCAGCGCTCAGGAAGAGAGCCCTCCCAGGACCCCGACCACACTGGCTCCCTGATCTCAGCCTGCAGACCCGGGCGGGCACGGCTGTCAGTAGCTCAGGCCCAGAGTGGCTTTGTTATGGCCATCCACGCTGACTAGGGCCCTGCTGGCCACCACCTCCCTGGCACACACAACCCCGTCTACCACGAGGTGCTCAGATACATTCTCAGGATCGAAGACTGTAGATACGGCCATTGCTTTACAGTTCCCATGGCAGATGAATGAAAAGAAAGAGAATTTAGCTGGGTGAAGTGGCACAAGCCTTAATCCCAGCACTTGGGAGGCTGAGACAGGAGGATCACAGGTTTAAGGCCAGCCTCAGCAATTTAGTCAGATGTGTTTCAGAATTAAAAAGGCTGGGAGTGTAGTTTAGGGGTAGAATGTGCCTGTGTTCAATCCACAGTACTAAAAAAAGGAAAATGAAAAAAAAAAAGAAAGAAAACTTATGTTTGTTTAAATAAGTAAACAAACATCCAATCTGTTGAAATAGAGAGGGTAGTATTTCCTCTTCTTATTTTTTTGATACTGGAAATTGGACCCAGGAGGATTCTACCTCCAAGCTATACCCCCAGCCCTTCTTATGTTGTCTTTTTTTTTTTTTTTTTTAAACAGGAGGGTTTTGCTAAGTTGCTGAGGCTGGCCTCAAACCTGTGGTCCTCCTTAAACCTGTGATCCTCCTGTCCCAGCCTCCCAAATACTGGGTTAACAGACACGTACCACTAGGGCCAGCTTGTTTTTTTGAGTCCTTCAGGAAGCAGTAGCTTCTCATCCTTGTTGGTCAGCGTGGGCCCAGCATTGGCAGGAACTCTGGTCTCCTGGACACTGGCCCTGTGGCTCTTGAAAATACAGCCTTCGAAGACTTTTGCTTCTCACGACAAATCTACCCAGTTGGCCACTGTCCAGGAGGCCCAGGAGGCAGCGGGCCGTGCTGGCCTGCGCGCCCGGGCTGACAGACACAGACAGGACACCCTCTGGGGGCCGGGACGAGGGCACGCAGCAGCCCAGCCCCACGGCGGGCCACCCGGCTCAGCCCTGCCGGGTTTCCTACCTCGACGCCAGGCCTTGCTAGGAAGGGCTCAGGAAGAATGGGAATAAAATGGGAAAATAAAGCAAAATGAAGAGGCCGAGAAAGGAAGCGTATAAAGCAGAATAATTGCAACAATATAAAAGCCTCATGTAGGTGCTATAAAGCGCGGTCGGATTGAAAGCTGCTGATATAGCCGAATCCATAAAAGTGTGCTCTAAGTTGTTTATTACATGCCGGGGCGCGCAGGTACCAGGGCCCAGATTAATGGGCCGCAAGGAGGAGACAGACAGCCCAAGCAGGAGCGCACCGGTGAGCAGGCAGCCCGGAGGAAGGCAGGCCCTGTCTTTCTTTCTTTCTTTCTTTCTTTCTTTCTTTCTTTCTTTCTTTCTTCCTTTCTTCCTTTCTTCCTTTCTTCCTTTCTTCCTTTCTTCCTTTGTTTTCCTTTGTTTTCCTTTGTTTTCCTTTGTTTTCTTTTCTTTCTTTCTTTCTTCCTCTCTTTCTCTCTTTCTCTCTTTCTTTCCTTCTTTCCTTCTTTCTTTCCCTCTCTCTCTCTTTCTCTCTTTCTTCCTTTCTTTCTTTTTTTGTGGTACTGGGGTTGGAACCCATGGGCATTCTACCTCTGAGCTACACTCCCAGTCCTATTTTTATTTATATTTTTATTTGGAAACAGGGTCTTGTGAGGTTGAGTCTCCCCAGTTACTGAGGCTGTCCTCGAACCTGCTATCCTCCCAACTACTTGGATTATGGGATTACAAGCGTGTGCCACCATGCCTATGGGCAGAGTTTAAAAATGAGGGCGGCCCCAGGGGCTTCTGCCAGCTCTGGGCTTGGGGAGGGACAGAGGGGACAGTGACACCCAGCAGGGACCCTAGAGATGTCCCTGGGCACTGGGATGGAGGGGTCTGGGTTTAGGGTTTAGGGAAATCTGGGTTTAAAGCCTTGCTATGTCTTGCCCATAGAGACCCTGAGCAACTTAGTGAGACCCTAGCAACCTAGCAAGACATAATTTCAAAATAAAAAATAAAATGAGGCTGTGGGTATATCTCCGAGGCAGAAGGCCCCTGGTTCAGTGCCCAGTAACACACACACACACACACACACACACACACACACACACACGATAAGGGCTATTTTCTTCCATTGGGTCTTTGTCTTCTTAGTGGCAAACAGAAAGAAAAATCATAACCTTTCAGGGCTGTGTGAATTTAAACCCCGCCCAAGAATTCAGTTCCCGGTGCTTGGTGACCCTGTGGGGCAAGCTGGAGAACCCAGCCTAGGAGGGGCGGTGGACAGCACCTCTAATGATCTAAGCAAGCCGCCTGTGGTGATAGGTGACAGGAAGGAGGGGCCCTGGGCGGTGGCACACAGTAGGTGCTCACTAAAGGAGTCCCTGCCTGTGCTAGACAGAGGTCCCTCCACCACCCTGGACCAAGTCATAGATCTCAAGGCTGCTGACAGGTGGATGCGGCCGACCTTCAGGGGCCTCCTGATGGATGGAGGGGAGGCTCAGCCTCCAAGGACTAGAGGAGGAGGAGGAGGGCACTGTGGAACGGGAGCACTGAGTGGATGAGGGTGTGCACAGGGATGCAGGGGAGGGACCGCGCAGAGCACTTGGGCCCCGCTCCGCAGCTCCATCCCTCTTGGCCCCCAGGAGAAAGTGCTAGTTATTTCTAGGGCTTTTCTGAGCTGAGCCCAGAGGTGTTCAGGGAATCCTCCTTAACACAGTGTAACCCAGACGTCAGAGCTGGTACAAGGAGATGGAACCCATCTCCACACCTGCTTGGGGCACAGAGGGCAGATCTGATTGGGAGAGGGCAGGTGGGCGCTGGGTCGCTGAGCTTTAGGAGCCTGCCTCTGGCCTGGAAGTCACCCCGGGTGGAAAGAGTGGTCATGAGTCACAAAGGGGAGGACAGACAGAAGGACGGTCAGCAGGGTGTGCGTGATGATGGTCTGGGGTGGGGGAAGTCAGAGGGGCCAGTGATGGTTTCAGTACTGGCTACCTAGAGAAGGGCCCCGTTTTACTTTGTGTGGTGGAACCCAGGAGCATTCTACCTCCAAGCCACATCCCCAGCCCTATTTTTTATTCTTTATTTGAAAACAGGGCCCCACTAAGTAGCTGAGGCTGTCTGCGAACCCAAATCCTCCTGTCTCAGCCTCCCAAGTATCGGAGTCCAAGCGCGCGCCACTATGCCCGGCTGAGATGGGCCATTTTTTTTTTTTTTTTTTGGTGGTACTGGGGTTCCTGGAAGCCCTTCTACCTCCGAGCTATACTCCCAGACCTATTTTTACATTTTTATTTGGAAACAGGGTCTCCTAAGCCAGCGTGTGTGGCTGGCTTCAAACCTGTGCGATCCTCCTGTCTCTGCCTCCCAAGCACGGGGATTACAAGCGTGTGCCATCATGCCCAGCGAGATGGGCCATTTTTTTTTTTTTTAACAGAGCAGAGGAGGAATCCGGGGGACAGGGTTTCCAAGGGAGACCAGTTGGGTTTGTGGTCCTTTTTCAGGTGGTGGCAGGACACAGGTGTGTGGGGAGCTGGGACACAGGGAGAAGGGAGCTGAATGCTACACAGGGAGGCTGGGTTTGCTCACTCCCTCCAGTAGGAAAGCCATAGCAGGGGGGAGAACTGGGGGATGCTGTGGCCAGGGGAGGGGCCAGGGAGGAGCTACGCAGCCCTGTCCAGGGGGTAGGGAAGAGAGTGGGGCCAAGAGGCGGATGGGGAGAGCTGCGTGCTTAGGCTCTGACGAGGCGGGGGAAGGCATCAGGACCCTCTATGACAGCAGCCTCAAAGGACTCATTTTCCTTCTGAGATTGGTCAGAGATGGCGGCTGGAGCGACAGGGCTTCCCTCTGCCGGATACACTTTGCTAAGGAGTGCTATGCGGAGTCCTTCTGCTGCCAGGTGCCCCATGACCAGCAGTGGTGAGGGGACAGCTCAGGCACCTGGGCAGGATGGATGGTAGCTCAGTCAACCCGTTTTCTGGTCAGAGGCAGAGGCAGGGACGGCCTCGGAGCCAGGAAGTGCAGGGTGGCTGGAAGCCAAGAACCTGCAACTGCCTCTGTGTGTGTGTGTGTGTGTGTGTGTGTGTGTGTGTGTGTGTGTACCCAGCACAGGGCTATGGGGCTGAGAGCTGGGGGCACCTGGGAGGAGGCGGGTCAGTTCTGAGTGCCGCATGTGAGGTCAGCACTGGGTGGCCCCGGAGCAGATCTACCATGAACATCACCCCAGCCCCAGTAGAATATGGGGGCAAATGGGGCCCCAAAGGCTGAACCATGAGAAGCACAGGCAATCCAGCAAGGAAGATGGGCGTGTTCCATCTGAGCTCCTGGTACGCATGGGAGGGTAGGGGGAAGCCAGGCTCCCCGTGTAACTGGGTCCAGCGACCCTGGGAGATTCTCATAACAGCCACAACAAAGGGATACCTGCTGAGCGCCTCTCACCTCCTTAGTCTGCTCCCCACTCTACACAGCCAGCATTTTACGGATGGGGAAACCGAGGCTCGGGGCCCTTGTGGCTCAGCTGGGCCCTCTGCCCTCCTGCCGGCGTCCAGGACCCTGCCTGGAGCGCCAGGTCGCCGAGTGCCTACGGCCCGTGCCATCCCACCCGGGCCCCAAACCACCGTGCCTCCTGCGCTCCTCCAAGGCGCCCGTGCTCCTTTGATTGAATGTGATTTAATTTTAACTAATTTACATTTAATTAAAAACAGATCCCCAATTCAGTTATTAGAACACTTTTAAGTATGTGTGGAACAACTTGGGCATAAGACTCTACCTTTTCAGCTGTAAATTTGATGAAATCTAAATACGGATCACGTAGTTCAGATGAAAATTTAGCATCCAAATTGAGATGTGCCGTGAGTGTCTAATACACACGGATTGCAAGGACTTAGTATGCCAAAAAGAGAGAAAATATCCCACGAATGCTTTCTATATCGATGGTATGTTAAAAGGATATTTTGGGTATGTTGGCTTAGGTAAAATATATTAATAAAATTAATTCTGCCTATTTCTTTTTATCTTGTAAAAAATGGGGGCTGCTGGAAAATTTGAAGTTTTGTGCATGGCTCACATGCCAATTCTATGGGACAGAGCAGCTCTGATCTCCAGGTGTGGGGACCCGTGGGGAGGGGCGTTCTGGAGCTGGGGCAGCCTGCGTGTGGTCGCCCGGGTTACCTGGGCAGGGTAACTCCTAGGCTCTCTCTGTCTTTCTCCATTTACAAGCAGTATGGACCCTCTGCCAGAGCTACAGACTCAACTGTGGATCGAGCAGAGAGGAAGGGAGGAAGGGGCGAGGGGAAGGGGAGAGGGGCATGGCTCGGGACAAGGGAAGAGGAGCTGGTGGTGGGTGAAGGTATGCTTGCTCCTCGTGGCTGGCTGTCAGGCAGGCTGGAGGATTCGTGTCAGTGTGACGAACAGGGCTTTGAAATGCAATCACTCGTGGGAGGGGAAATTAGCTAAAAATCAGCGGATTCTGCTCTTAAGCCAGCGCAAATCAGCCAGCGGGAGAGAAAGCCCGGGAAGAAACAGATAGCTGGGTGGCAGGAGGGGCCTGTCCACCTCCCTGGGGCCAGCTGGGGGTTCTGAGATGGGGCAGAGAGCCAGTGACCCTGACATTCAGCTCAGAGGGTAGTGTTTTTAACTCCTAGGAGGGGGCGCTGGACACTGGAGGAGGAGCGTAGACTGAAGGCTCCCTGACCTCAGGCATAGGGTAAACTGAGTCACCCAGGAAGATGCCTGGTCTTGCTTTGGACTATGAGCCACTCCAAGCTTATGGTATTTTTTTGTTCTCAAGTCATTAGATCCCGTGAGACTCCAGACAATCTGATGGTTGGAAATTACACCCCCCCCCCCATCTCCCTCCATGACTGAATTCCCTTTTCCTATAGACAGGGCAGCCCCAGCTCTTGTGTCGGGGTTGTGGAGGAGAACCAGGTCATAGGACTTGGGACTCAACTGTGATCCTGGCTCAGGTCGACGTCAGCGGTTACCTCATGATCCCAATGGATCTGCAATCCAGAATGGGATTCTCCTCTCTGGGTCTGGATTTCTTTCTAGGCAGATTGGGATGCAGGGATAACTGGGAACACAGGGAGGGGCCCTGCTGGAGCTTGGAAAGCCCGGGAATGGGAAGGGCAGGGCTGGGGACGTTCAGGAATATCCAGGCACTGGCAGAAGACGGAGGTGGGCATCAGAGGGGAGCAGGAGAATGCCCATGCCGCCCGCACTCTCATCTCACTTAGGGTGCGTGGGTACCAGAGCAACCATGGATGATAGATGAGTCTGGTTTTGGGAACGGGAGTGGCACAGATGTGGAGGGATGCACACATCTGGTGTCCCCAGCTTGTGCGGCGCTCAGCTGCTGCCTCAAGTGTTGGTGTCGCCCGTGTACTTGGATGATTCCAAGCCTGAACTGCTGCCTCTTGCCTTCTCTATCCTGGGGATGGAGGGGACTGGCCTGGCCGGGGGGACCCAGGCCAGGGATGACACCCCCAGTTCCAGTTTCTACTGGATGCCTATTTTTCCCAAAGGACACCAGTTTTTTTGGTGCTACTGGCTGGGCTCTGCCCCCTACCTCTCTCCAGGGAGCTGGGGTGTCTGGTATGGGAGAAGGGACACATTTAATCGTCAGGCTGGGCATAGCCTGTATCCCTGCCAGTGGGGGGGCGGGCTGGCTCCAAGAGAAAACAGCGCTTCCGATGTGCGGCTGAGCGGAGGCAGTTAAGTGTATTTCTTTAAAAATGAGCTTCTGATCTCCCCAGCAGCACCTGAGCCCAGGGGCGGCTGTGATCCGCACACGAGCACACACCCTCTCGCTCCGTTCTTGCCCTGCCTGGCTGACAGCCATGCTCAGCATCCTCCTCCTGATGCAGGGACGCAGCTTCCAGGCTCAGACACCTCGCCCAGGCTGAGCTGCACCCCTGCTCTGCCGCTCCTCTTCAGGAGGGCTCCCCCTTGCTGTCCCCCGGCCTCCCGCGCACTCCATCTTCCCAACGACCCTCTGGCGCACTGTTCCTGAGATTTAACCACCCTCCCCGCCATTCCGGCCTGCGCTCACGTACTCTCCACCGATAGAGTGATGGGTTGGCTGGTCTTGTTGTCCCCGTTCTTGTCGTTCACAGCCTGCACGTAGTAGCGGCCGGCGTCAGGAGCCACCGTGGACAGGATGACAAGGGTGTTCTCCAGCGTGATGGCTCTGGGAAGAAGCAGACAGTTCCCTTGACAGGGGCCCCAGGGGCTCTGAGCCTCGGGGACAGCCAACAGCCTCTGAGGCAGGTGGCCTCTCTGTGTTGGAAGGAGGAGAGAGGATGACCTCCCTGACTCCCCCAGGCCCTTCCGCAGTCACGGGGTGCCTGCAGAGAATCCCAGCATGCTTTTGGTACTGGTGAGGGGACCCAAGTGCACTGCATTCATATGCAGAGGCTGGGTCCATGCACTGGCCATGTCCCCAGCCCCCGCCCCCATCCTAAGGCAGGGCTAGGGCCTTTCCTGCCTGGTGTCATGGAATTTTGTCCTTTCTCATGTCACAGCCTCGACGGCTTCGAGAGATCATCTCTGCACGGCCAGCATGCAGACACCAAAGTGTTCTCATAGCGAATGAATGAATGATGAGAGGAAGTAATGAATTTAGAAATGAGCAGGTGGCGCCAGGCTGCGGGTCTTAACCCTGATCTTAAATTGTTTAGTCTGGCCCAAGGCTGCAGGTTGCCTGGGGTCCTAGCTCCCCCCAGTACCCTCCATGGGGATCGCTTTCTCTCTCCCCGAACCCTGTGAACACTCCTGGGACCAGTGGGCTGGTTATGGGGTGCAGAAGCCCTAAAGGACTGCTGCAGGTTGTGGAGATGGGCTGTCCCGTTTCCTTGGCTGGGTTCCCCTCTTTCAGCTCCTCAGCAGACCAGGTCTCCAGGCGGGAAAACAGGGAGCTGGGGACTCCCTTAAATGCGGATGAAGTGGCATGGGGGCACGGCCCACCCGGCTGTGCCCGGCTCCTTCACCGTTCCTCCCGATGACAACGAAACCCATTAGTTTGCCAAGTCTATCTCCGGATTGTAATGTGATGAGCCCGAGACAGCTGTTAAACATCCTTAATGTTAGTTTAACAAGGACAAATCCAGTTGAATTCTTTTCAAATTTTCCCATTAGGTGACTGTTACAGAGTTTTAAACAGGCTCTCAAATAAACATCTCCACTAATGTGTCTCTGGCTCAGCTCTCTCCCAGCCCGGGTGCTGTCCTCCCCCCACTGGTTCTGGGGCTTTCACTTGCTGAGACTCACACCATCCGGGGAGCTCTGAGCAGTAGGGCAGCAAATCCCGGGCTTGGGGACCCTAATAATGTTCTGTTTTTGTTTTTTTCTGGACAACTTTTTATTTTTCAGTACTGGGGATTGAACATAGGCATTCTACCTCCAAGCTACACCCTCAGCTCTATTTTTATTCTTTATTTTGAAACAGGGTCTCAGTTGCAGAGGACCTCACTAAGTAGCTGAGGCTGGCCTCGAACCTGGGTCCTCCTGTCTCAGTCTCCCAAGTACCGGGATTACAAGCACACGCCACCACGCCTTGCTAGAACTTTTATTTTTTTTTAATACTCCCTAGCTAACAAGGTGATAGGAGGTGGGGCCAAAGCCAAGCTAAAATATTTTACAGGCAACTTCACAGAGTCAGGATGGTGGCCCGTCCCCACTCTCGGGGCTCCTGCAAGGACTCTGTCCTTAGGTGTAGCTTGTGGGGTTGGAGCCATGGTCTTCCTGTGTAGGGAGGCTGGTGCTGGGGAGAGCTCAGGCATGAAGCTTCAGCCCCCTCCTCTAAAGGGCACACACTTCCCCCTGGCTGGGCCTCAGTTTCCCCATCTGTGCATGGCAGAAGCAAATGTTTGTCAGGATTTCTTCCAGCCCAGAGGTTGGGTGTCTGATTCCCATCTCTTTTCCTGTTTATTCCACTTGTGGCCAGAGGCAGCCTGGCAAACCACTGCCTGTCCCCACCCAGAGCCCTCACCTGGCCCCCAGTCCAGCTTTGGATGGAGGGGACCCTGATTGGCAGTGCACTGAGATCATTCAAGTCTCAGCTCTCCCAGCCACAGCCATGGCCACTAATAACGACCTGATGGCAGCTCCAGCATCCACTCACTAGTCTCCCACCTGCCCTGAGCCGCCTCTGGCTTCGGGACGGAGCCCCCCACCTTTCATGTCCCTTCTGCTTGACCAGGAAGGCCCCTATTACCCACGTTCTCCTGAAGCCATATTTTGTCTATATTATGATCAATCTTTCAAGGCCAGTGATTCTCAACCAGGGTGACTTTGCTCTCCAGGGGATGTTTGACCATGTCGGGTCAACTTTGGGTTGCTACAGCCACGGGGGAGCTGCTGACAGCCCATGGTGGGATCGGGAATGCTGCTAAGCAAGCATCCCAGGACACACGGGGCACCCCAAATGCCCACCTCTGTGGACGAGTGTTGCGGTTGGAATGTGTCCCCCCAGGCTCATGAGCTGGAACTTCTCCCCCACTGTGCGGCTTGGCGGGGATGGAAACTTTATCCATCTGTGGAGTTTAGAAGGGGGGCCTCTGGAAGGCGATTAGGGCTAGGTAAGGTGGCTGGGGTGGAGACCCCTAGACTGAATCCTGGTGGCTTTATGAGGCCTCAGCCCTAAAGGACTGTGCAGAGGAAGTCCCTTCCTGTCCTTACTTTTTTTGTGTGTGTGGTACTAGGGGTGGAACCCAGGGGCTTTTCTACCTCCGGGCTATACTCCCAGACCTATCTTATACTTTATTTGGAAACAGGGTCTCACTAAGTTGCTGAGAGCCTCACCAAGTAGCTGAGGCTGGCTTTGAACCTGTGAGATCCTCCTGTCTCAGCCTCCCCAGCGCTGGGATTATAAGCGTGTGACATCATGTCTGGTCTGTCCTTACTTTTTTAAAAATATATTTGTTTATTAGTGCATTGTATTTATACATCATAATGGGGTAAAAAAAAAAAAAACTTGTGTAGACATAAATGCACACATCACCTGTCCTTACTTTTAAGAAAAGGATTTTGGTGGGCAAAGCACCGCCTCTATGGCCTTATGTCACTGTGACTGGGGTCTCTCCGTTACTGCTGCTGGCATCACCTGGGGCAGCACCCTGGTGAGGTGCCCACAGGGCTGGGTTTGGTTTTGCATGTGGAATGGAACGGGCCAACTACCGTGCTTCCAGTACCCCGGCAGGGACCCCAGGTCCCTGGGCTTCCCACCCTCTGTGCGAGGACTGTCCCTGTGATGGATGTGACGGAAGGATGCTGAGCCCCACTTCCAGCATGCAGGTGGCTGTCTGTGGCATTGGGGAGGACATCTGGCCTGCTGCACCCCCAGATCCGCCCGCGCTGGATGCCTGGGGGCATGCTCGGCAGTACGGGGCTATCATTTTCAGCTACAGCCCTATTTTCTCTTACTGGGGCTTTGCTTTTCCCACTCCTCTGATTGGCCCAGCCTCTGCCCACTTCCTGCCTCCTGCTTCAATTCAGCCGACGGCCCCCCTTCTCAGCTGCATGGGGCCCAATCCATAATTTAATTAAGAATAAAGTAAATCAGCCTAGCATGTGCCCCAAAGTCCCCAGCACGCCTCTCTGTTAGGAATCGTGTCTCCTTTCAACAGTAAGCTCCGGGGGCCTGGTGAGGTGTGGCTAATCCCGTCCCGCCCCAGCGGTGAGCTCAGCCTTGGGTAGACAGCGGCTCCTTCCGTGCCAAGCACACCCCGCGGGCTGCTGGCGCGCGTAGAGCTCTGAAGCCTCACACTCCAGGGAACTTGCTTCCAGGGATCCTTTCTGTTAGCTTACGAATATTAGTGTGTGATAATTGTCGAGATAAAACCACCCCAGCATTCTATCACGTGTTTGGTAGGAGCGGCTGGAGAGTGGGCGGGGTGGGCATGTGTATGCCGGCCAGGTCCTGGTGCCAGAGGGTGCTGGGAATGGGAAGTGGGTGAGGGCAGAGGCTGGGAACGAGAAGAGGAGGTGGAGAGGTGTTAGGAAAGGGAGGCTGGAGTGAGATCCTTCTACCTTCCACTGTAGCAAATGCCTTAGGTAGGTGCTGACAGGCCCCTCTCTGCAGCTGAGCAGACATTGCTAATCGACCATGATGCTTTTCCTCATGGATTGGATGGGGCCTCAGAATCCTTTTCAACTCTGTGTTCCAGGCAGCCACTACCAATGGATTGCTTGCAGGATGCCTCCATGGATACACTTGGGTCCTATTGAGAAGCTCAGCAAGGCAGTCCGCAGGGCTCTGGGACTCTTCTACTTGTCCGGCACCTGTGTGGTAGAGCTCTCTCCTTCCACAACATCATCTCAGCATCCACATTCCACACTGCTGGCTTTATTGTGCCTCTGTTAGGCTTGAGGGGGCCGGCTCTGACTCACAGCAGGAGTCCACCTGAGAACTTGGGCTGAGTCTCACCTTGGGCCGTGTCTGCACCCTGTGCCAGGTGACTCTCAGAGTCACGTGGCATGCGGTAGGGATGCAGTGTGCTGCTTGCTTCTGTATTAGTACGTTTCTGCTTCCTCTCCTGCTCCCCTGAGATTGCCAGGAGAGCAGGCTGGGGCTAGCTGGGGGAGGATGAGTCACAGGGAACAGAGCCCAGTCACCTGCCACCCAGCATGAGGTCATTCCAGATCAATCAGTAATCAGCCAACCTCAAACATGTGAGAGCCCAGCCAAGGCCCAAAGCAGCACCCAGCCTAGCCCAACCTACATGGCTAACCTGCAGATGACTAAGGAAAGTTCAGTAAGTAAGCACGTATCGTTTTAGGCCACTGGAGTGTTTTGTTACGCAACATTATTGTAGCTGTAGGTTACTGATACATACTACGAGTGGTTCTCATCCCTGGCTGCATTAGAATCACCTGGGGACTGGGCGTTGTGCTGCTTGCTTGTAAGTCCAGGACTTGGGAGGCTGAGGCTGAGAGAGGAGGATCACAGGTTCGAAGCCAGCCTTGGATATTTATAGAGGCCCTCTGCAACTTAGTAAAACCCTGTTTCCAAATCAGGCTGGGGGTGTAACTTGGAGGTAGACTGCCTCTGGGTTCAATCCCCAGTACAAAAAAAAATTTGATGGGTGCCATCTATAATCTCCATACTTGGGAGACAGATAGGATTGCAGTTTTGAGGCCAGAATTCTCGACTTTAGTGAAACCCTCAGCAATTTAGCCAGACCCTGCTTCAAGAGAAAAAAAAAAAGAAAAAAAAGAAAAGAAAATAAGAAGGACTGGGGGTGCAGCTCAGAGGTATAATGCCCCTGGGTTTGATATCTACTATAATTCCCCTCCTAAATTCTGATGGGCAAATTGCACCCCATTTCAATGAAATCAGAGTGCCTTCAGATGGACCCCAAGGGTCAGTTTGGGATATTCTGAAGCTTCCAAATGAATCCCACAGGTAGCCAGGTTGAGAAACACCGCACCAGGCCCAGATAGCTCTCCAAAGCACGCTCGCTTCCTCGTGTGTGTGTGTGTGTGTGTGTGTGTGTGTGTGTGCACGCGCGTGCGCACGCACCCGTTTGCACGTGTGTTTCACGGAAGGCAGGAATTCGCCTGACTCTGGAGTCGGCGAGGCTGGACCCAGCCCCACAGATGACTCAGCATCTTTGTGAGCTCCGGCAAAGTAGTGGGCCAACTCTGGGAGCTTCACCTTACCAGCCACCTCGTAACAGGGCTTGTCCTGAGGGTCGGCAGTGCAGCGGCTAGCTTTGGACAGGAAGGAAAATAAGACCAAGAACACCTCCTTCCTCTTTCAGGGCCGCTACCTGCACCCAGGAGCCGGGCAGCCGCTACAGAGGGGCTGTGTGCACGCACTCAGCATGTCCCTAAGAACACAGTCACCACCAATTAACCATGGCCACCTTATCGCTATGATAATACGATGTTACCCGACTTCTATCACAGGATCTAATGTTCATCTCTTCTTCCCTTCCTACAGAGACCAGCATGGGCTCCATCCTGTCGATTTAGCAGCCCAAGCTGATGGGGAGAGGTGTTCTTTCTGAGAGTAGGAAAGAGTTTCTGGGAGGCTCCTTTAGAGCCTGCGTGGAGCTCAGAGGCTGGGTGGGCGGCTCCTGGAGGGAGGCCTGCTTCTCACCTGCTGTGGTGCTGAGGGCTGTTGGCTCGTCATGCCTGCCCACCAGCTGGACTGCCACGGCCAACACAGGGATGATGGGGGAGCACAGAGGGGTCCTTGTGGACCCTGAAAAGGCTGTGTGTTTTTCTCCCGGGCCTCGCCTGGCCACACGAGCTCATCACAGCCAAAACACACATGGCCCCAGCACCCCAGCGGCCACCCAGCCACGCCCACACTATGGAAATGCCCGAGCCCGGTGCCACCCACCCCTGCTGGCCCGTGTCCAGGACCCGTCACCATGGTGATGGCGCCTGCGTTTGTGTGTGTTTGGGTGTTCAAGTCCTCTGGGAGGCAGAATTATTCTCCAGCAGAGGGTAGAGACAACACCCTGGGATTCCCAGGGAGGTCCCAGTCCTCACACACTGGTTCCAAGAAAGCCCGTCAGGCAAACTTTTGTTGCTATCCTGGGAGGTCCCCAACCTGGTCGTGTCCCCCTAGAGCTGAAAGAGACTTCCAGAACACAGGCCCTTGGCGGCATTAGGGGGACGTTATCTGAGCCCACACCTCCTCCCCCAGCCCCGGCCTCCCTCCTGCTTCCCAGAGTGGGCCTTACATGCGGCTGCTGGGCGGGATCTTGCGGCCATCGCGAAACCAGGTCACCTGCGGCCGGGGGAAGCTGGCGATGCGCGGGGCGCGGATGACGGCGGCCTCTCCGTGGGAGACGCTTTGGTGTTTCTCGCCCTCCTCAAAGCTCCCCATGTCTGTGGCGGGAGAGGAAGGACAGGGATCGGGGCTGGGGTCAGCCTCAGGAGCTGCCCGGCTCCTGGGTGCAGGATGATGAGGGGCAGACAGAATGGCCCTGGAGGAAGGGACGCCACCCTCGGGCACCCCTCGGGAGCCCACCTCCCCATCCTCCAACCCAGCTTTGTAATGTTCTTGGCTTTATGCGGTGGGGTCTCATATCTATTTATATCCGTATACCCTTAAATCAGCTGACGGATCCAACAACCATGAGAGGTTGATCATTAGTTCACACATTCCCCAATGGGAAAATAAATGGTTCAAATGAGCTCAGAGAGGTTAATAAAGTTGTTCAAGGTCGCGGAGCTAAGAAGGGACAGAGCCAGGGACTGTGAACTCTGGAGTCAGGCTCCCCCACCCCTGCCCTGTGGTTCTGCTTTCTGCACTGCAGGGGTGTTAAATGTAAGGTCTTGGGCAAGTCTTGGGGTCAGACTTAGAGTCCTCGGGGAAGGGGAAGGTGGGCACGCTGGATAGAGACGGGTCCTGGATATGTACACAAGCTGCGCAGTGGAGATTTTCCTCTGAACCCTGGGGTGCCATGTGTGCTGTTACATGGTAGAACATAAACACTGTATAGTCCTATCTATCTATCTATCTATCTATTATCTATCTATCTACTATCTATCTATCTATCTATCTATCTATCTATCTATCTATCTATCTATCTATACCTACCTACCTACCTATCTATCTACATATCTATCTACATATCTATCTACATATCTATCTATCTATCTATCTATCTATCTATCTATCTATCATCTAGCTATCTATATTGGGAATTGGACCCAGGAGCATCCCACCTCTGAGCTATACCCAACCCTTGTTATTTTGAAACAGAATCTCATTAAGTTGCTAAATTGCTGAGGTTGGCCCTCCCCTGCAATTTTGGGAGCTTGTGACTACTCTAGCCATAGAATATGCTGGAAGCGATGCTATGTGACTTTCAAGGCTAGGTCATCAAAAGCATACAGCTTCTGCTTGGCTGTCATTAGCCAGACCCCAGCCCTGGGAACCCAGCCGCCATATTGTAAGGAAGCCCAGTCTACCCTGAGCAGGCATGGAAACAGCTCCTACAGAGAGGGACTGAGGTTCCCGGGTGACAGCCCACTCAACACTGGACATCTGAATGAACACGTGCACCCTCAGGTAGCGTTGGCCTGCACTTTCAAGCCTCCTACTGTGACTTTGGCCATTGTAGAGCACAGACAAGCTGTCCCCAGTATGCCTGTTCAGGTTCCAGAATCACTGAATCTGTGAGCATAATAGATCATTATTATGCTCTGGGGCAATTTATTCCACAGCCCTAGAAACCGGAGGAGTATATAAAAGTGCTAAAATTATATCTAATATCTTCAGGATTAAAATATTGGAACCCTATACATTTTCCACTTAGTTTAAACAGCACTGCCTCTTACCCCAAACCAAATAGAATTAAAACCCACATTTGTTGAAGGGTTACTCCAGGCCCGGTTTCTTTCTAGGTAGACTTCACATGCATTATCTCATTTAATGTTCCCAATAACACGCCAAGCTCAATTTCAATAACTATACATTTTTTTAGTTGTTATTATTTTCTATTACTTGGCTCTGTCTATAAAAAATTACATCAATACATCACATTGATTCCAGTTCTTACAATAATTTTTTCTATTTAAAAAAAAACTTTTCACAGAACTCAGAAGATATATTTAAACAATTTAAGGCAATTTCATGGGAATGGTGTTTCTTTCTCCTTGCTCTAGTTTTATTAACTCCATTTGGTTGGTGGGGAAATGAGGTTTCATGGAGACGGTGCTTTCTGCAACCTTAAGTGGTCAGTGCTGGGCCCAGCTCAGCTTCTGTGCACGCCCTCCCGTCTCTGTCACGATTTATATTTTGCACTAGAATTCACACACTTTCCTGCTGTCTTTCTACTAGCTGGTGAGCGTGGGGAGGCGGCTATGTTGCCTTTATGCACACAAGTCCTTGCCAGACACCTGGCCCTTTGCTCTGCACACAGCAGGCCCTACCTAGATCCCCCTACCCTTGCCTCTACTGTGTGTCAGGCGGGCTCTGTGGGAAGTGCTGAAAATAGACCTCGTCCCTGCCCTGATAGGGACCTGATAGGTCCCTGCCTGTCTAGGGGTGGACAGGGATTCTTTATACTGAGACATATCAGGAGTAGACATAGGCATCTTTCTGGTGTGTGTGTGTGTGTGTGTGTGTGTGTGTGTGTGTGTGTGTGTGTTTATGATCTAGAAGGAAAAAGGCATTTGGAAATCAGGAGGTAGGAGAGAAAGGCTCGGTAGAGGAAATAAAAGGCCAGTAGGGCAAGGTGTGGGTTTGTTCAGTAGAGGGATGGATTTTCAGATGGATAGACAGGGATGGAGGGATGGAGAAAGGGTTACTGGAAGGATGGATACCCAGGTGAGTGGACGGACAAAGGATGGTGAGACAGATGGCGGGATATATGTCTGTAGATATGCGCACATGCTGGGACAGAGGGTCGCATGTGTGTCTGTATGTTTGGGTGGTTATATGTATTCGTGTATGCTGGAGTGGATGGTTGCGTGTGTGTCTGTCTGCATGCATGTGTGGTGGGATGGGTGGTATATGGACGCATGTTAGTATGAATGAGTAGATGGATGATGTGTGCATGTATATTTGCATGCGTGGAGGGATGGATGGTGTACGTGTATATGTATCTCTGTATATGGACTTTGGTGGGATGGATCAATGGAGGAAGGAGGGACATAGCCGGCCTGCGTCCTGTCCTGTGGTTGACCCCTTCCTCACTCTTTCATCCCACAATTTCCCACTTCACTGTGGCTCTCAGGCCCCCCAGTCCCTATTCTACGTGTCAAGGGGCCTCCCAAGGAGCTCTGCCTGGGCTGGCACTGTGAGTTTAGATGCATGTAGCAGGGGCTGTGTTGAGGGAGTCAGCTCAGCCCCAAGGCTCAGAGCAGGCTGGAGAAGGGAGGGGTCACGCTGGGGCCCAGGGTTCCCCGGACCCTGTGACCTCTGCAGTGCTGGCTTATGCCTGTGCCAGGCCATGCCCCTGGGCCCATGCAACCTTCCTGCCAAACTCCTCCAAGAACAGAGAAGTGTGGGCCGGGGCACAGCAGGATGTGGCCAAAAGTTGTCTGCCTGCGTCCGTCCGTCTGTCTTTCTTTCTTTCTTTCTTTCTTTCTTTCTTTCTTTCTTTCTTTCTTTCTTTCTTTCTTTCTTTCTTTCTTTCTTTCTTTCTTTCTCTTTCTTTCCAGAAGTGGGGATTAAACCCAGGGGCATTCTACCTTTGAGCTACAACTCCAGCCCTATTTTTTTTTGAAACAGTGTCTTACTAAGTCGGGGAGGACCTCACTAAGGAGCTGAGGCTGGTTGTGAACCTGCGATCCTCCGGCCTCGGCCTCCCAATACTGAGATGACAAGCGTGCCCCACCACACCCGGCTAAACTTGTTCCTGATGCAGAGCTTAAAAGGTCCTGTCAGGTGTGCATGCTGCTTAAGAATGCACACATTGCAACTTTTTATATATTTTGGGACCGGGGATAGAATCCAGAAACATAACACCTCTGAGCTATATACCCTTAGCCCTTTTTATTTGGAAACAGGATGTTGCTAAGTTGCCGAGACTGGCCTTGAACCTGCAATCTTCCTGTCTCAGCCTCCATAGTACTGGGATTATAGGCATGCGCAACTATGCCGAGCTGCTTTTATTTCTAAATCATCAGCTATGTCATGCCTACAAGAGAACAAATATAACTTTATGTATTGTTTAAAGAAGAATACTATAAGCTGGGCGTGGTGGCACACACTTGTAATCCCAGCATTCAGGAGGCCGAGATCGAAAGATCGCAGTTTGCGGACAGACTCAGCGATTTAGTGAGCCTCTTCTCAACTCAGTGAGACCTTGTTTCAAAAATAAAAAGACTAAAAAATAGGGATGGGAGCGTAACTCCGAGATAGAGTGCCCTTGGGTTCTATCCCCAGTACTGAAAAAAAAAAAAAAAAAGAATATGATAAATGTCCCTGTCCCCAGCACCCAGAAGGCTGCTAAAACCTCGTCCCCTGTCCCCCGGCCTCCCCTCTCCAGGGCTAATTTCTTTCCTGAGTGCTGGATGATGGTGCTATTGCTTTTCCTGATATATAGATGCATCCTAAAACAATTCATAGTTAATTTAGCCTGATCTTAGCCCTTACACCTGGGGTTATCTGGGTGGAGCCTTCTGTCATTTTTTTCTTTGGGCCACAGGATTTTGTGGTTCACTACCTGCGTCCTTGCCCTTTGGTTATTCTCATGCTGCCTGGGATTCCACCGGCCACGCACATGGCACTGCCGCATTTGCTTCTAACACTTTAACGACCTGCTGTGAAGAGCCTCTCACGGTGCTTCCGGCAGGCAGGCCTCAAGGATCTCTAAGGGACGGGCTGGGGACCTGCTGTGCTGTCAGGCGGCACACGCGGAGCTCACTGATTGTGCCCAACTGTTTCCAGGTTTCATCAGCCTGCTGACTTACACTCCGCTGGCAGTGACGGGGTTCCTGCCAATGCAGGGTCGGGCTGGGTGGACCCTTGGGTGTTGCCAATCTGGTGTGCATGGATAGATAGTGTTCCACTGTGGTTGGACATGTGTATTTGCCATGAAAACAATACTTCTCCAACTGCGTTCTGCTGTCTCTCTGTCCCTGCCACCCATGACTTCTTGGAAGGCCGTGGTCTGTCTCCCAGGCCCAGCTCCCCTGCCACCCTGGCTGTAGACCCCCGGGCCCACTTCGGGACCTTTGAACTCCAGATCCCCCAGGCCTGGAGTCTTCACTGGACATTGGTTGACATTACCTCCTCAGGGTGGCCCCTATCAGCGCACCAGTTGAGGCCCCTGCCCCTATCCTCCATCGTCGTTTCCCCTTTTAATACTTGGCTTTCTTTCCTGGGCCTCGGCATCATATTAAATTCTATATATTCACCTTCTAGCTCACCTCCCCCATTGTATTCCTGGCAGGCAGGGACAGGAGTCTTGGTTTTGTCCCGTCCTGTGTCCTCAGCATCTAGAACGGCTCTGGCCCAGTAGTTGGGCACAGTCTCACAGCTGCTCAGGGATGCGGCGCTCTGGATGGCTCCCGTTTATAACATCCTGAGCTGTGGCGTAGGCCCTGGAGACCCTAATGCTGCACTCCGGCCTCAGATGGAGAATCAGGAAAAGCAGGCCTAAGGGGCATTTAGGATATAATCTCCCTCTTGTCCCATTTTGGATACATGGCTGCCAAGCTGCTCGGGGAGCACAGGGGCCTGTGCTTGGGGTTGGTACTGGGGTGGGCGATTCTGATCGGAGTCCAGCTGGTGGGGCCCGGGGGGCATGGTCCAGGTGGGGAGAACACAAAGGTGCCCGTAGGACCCAGATGTGGCAAAACGCTGGCTCCTGGGGTCTGTGGGCTCTGGAGGGCTCCTCAGCCCTCTCGGCCGTTCATTCTGGCATTCTCTGAATGCCAGAAATTTATGGTGACTTTAAAAATACAAAGAAGAGACTCTGTTTGGGGACAGCAAGGGGCTTTGGGGGGGGAGAGATGTTTTATTGACTTCCCCTTAATTGCTGTAATTAAAAACACGTAAAGAATCTTTTTTTAATGACATCGCCATTATCATTAGTTCTTAGCACAGCTGCCTTATTAATTTCTCATTAGAACCCGATTCATAGGCCTCTCTGGGAAGCGATGGGAGCGGGTGGGGCCTTCCTGGATCCAGGGAAAGAGGCTCAAAGAGCAGTAGCCACCAGGGGACCAACCACTTAGACCCCAGGATGAAACCTTCCTACCCCGGGAAGCAGCCAAGGAGGGGAGAGCCAGGTCTGGGAGAGGCGGCCCAGCCCACCCGTCCTCAGAATGCATGTGTCTCCAACAGGCTGATGGACAGACAGATGGACAGCTGCGGACCAGTACAGGGATGGAGCAAGGTGAGGGAAGAGCCCAGACAAATGGTTTAAGGAGGCACCGGTCCTCAGGGTTGGGCAGTAGCAGGGTGGGTGCCCGAGGATGAGGACCCTCTTTAAACTTCACAGCTGCTCCCCCAGCCCCAGCCCCGCAGAGCAGACACTGGGAATGTACAGAAGGAGAAAGCTGGTAAATGTGTGCCCCAGGCTGCCTTTCCTGCCCGACTTCTCATAAAGAAGAAAGTCTGCGCTCCCCTGAGAGTCGTCCAAGCTGGGAACCATTGGCAGTGGTCTGTGGGCATGGATTCATCAATCTTTGCCACCGCCCAGCCAAGTAGGTGCAACGGTCGAGCTTTCCTTTATCTACAGAAGAACGTGAAGGTACAGAGATGTTAAGTAACTTGCCCAAGGTCACACGGCTTGTCAGATGTGGGCTGGTGTCTGTGCCAGGGCTCAAGGCTAGGTTTATACCTGCTGGGCAGAAGAAAGTTGAGGGTACAGATGGTGGCCCGGGACCTTGGGCTGTCCTCTAACCTGTCTGAGCCCGTTTCCCCATCTTGACATGTGGCTCTTTTTTTTTTTTTTTTTTTTTCCAGTACTGGGGATGGAACCCAGGGCATTCTACCTCCAAGCTATACCCCCAGCCCTATTTTTTTATTCTTTATTTTAAAACAGGTTCTCACTGGGTTGCAAAGGGCCTCACTAAGTAGCTGAGGCTGGCTGCGAACTGCAATCCTCCTGTCTCAACCTCCCGAATGCTGGGATTACAAGTGTGCGCCACCACGCCGGGCTTTCAAAGAATCTTTTGGAAGAGCCCAGGAAGTAGGAATGATTCAAGACGTTTTACAGAGCTGGGTTAAGGCTCAGGGAAGTTCAGTCACTTTGCTGGGGTCACACAGCAATCAAGAGAAGGGTTAGGGTATCTGGGAGCCCTGGATGGCGGGGGCAGATGGGTCTGAGTCCTTCCCTGAAGCACCAAGGAAGTCCCATGGGTGCTGGGTGGGCATCAAAGGCCCTGCCCACACAGGTGCACCTGGCTTGCCTGCCCTGCAGCTGGGCCTGTCTCACCCCTGCTGGAGCCTGAGCACAGGTAGGTCTGGGGCACCGATGTGCACAGGCTTCCAGGAGAACTCTCCAACCCGGGTCTGTGTGGATGGGAGCAGGGCCGTGTGTACACACCAAGGGGCCAGGCCTGAGTCTGGGGCCCAGGAGCCTTCTCATGGTCCAGGAAAGAAGCATTTCAGCCACATGGACCTGGCCTCTCTTCCTCTCTTTTTTCATCAGCAGAACCAGCAGAGGGGAGGCCGTTAGCTCATCTCAGGGGATCTCAACTCCAGAAATGTTCTCACTGTCTCCTGGGAGCTGAGGGCTTGGAGCAGATACCCCACGCTTCATCCCCACAGCCTGGACTGAACGGTGTCCCATATGCATTCCCAACTGCATGTGCACACACACACACACACACACACACACACACACACACACACACACACTTTTCTCCTGTATACACATAAGGAACAGACAACCCAGCCATGCTGCATCCAAACTGATGTGTGCACACACAATGCATACACAGGTTCAAGGCCAGCCTCGGTATACATGCTTACACACGCAGACACATGTACTGCATGTGCACACACATGCCCTCAATACACATGTTCTCTCCAGCAGGGGACCAGAGGAGCCGACTGGCCGAGACACACAGAAGCACGCACATGTGTGAGCACACACACATATCCATGTGCACCCCCATACATAACATTAATTTTCCCCACACACATGAACAAAGAGGCAGACCAGCTTGCATAAGCGCCTGTGCACAGCCCCTGCACACACTCTCACATGCATACCAGTGTGCATACGCAGTCTCTCTGGAGGCCAGGCTGCAGCTCTCCCGGCCCCCTGGACGCTCCAGCATGCCAAGCCCAGCTCCGCAGGCAGCCCCCAGAGCTGCCGGCTGCCCAGAATCCATTGCTGCGATGCCAGGCTTTTCTGTTCTCCGGGCGTAGGTTGAGTTGCTTTTGCTGCTGATTTACAGGACAAGCATCCTCCACTTTTTGATTACGGCTGTTCTCCATAATTATTATAAACACTCCGGCCTCGCTGCCGATTTTCTTTTAGATTTCTCTCCCCTACTTCTCTCTGAGTAGCAAGATGGAGCCTGTGTTAACTCGGAGGCTGCCCCTGGGGGCTCCTGATGAGAGAGTATCCCTTTTTTATATTTAAATTTCAGGCTCAATATAGACTACAGCGTTCCACAATACAACCTGAGTCCTCCCTCCCCAAGATACCCCAGTGAAACAGCCTCGCCCCAGGGGGCCACGAGTGGCTGAGGAGGGGGCAGGTCTGCAGGTGGATGCTGAGTCATGGGGCCAGGTCCTGTCTGTCTGTCATGCCCTGGCCTTCTTCCCTTTCTTATCTAAGGAAGGCTTTCTGGGGATTGGTGGCACTGGGGAGAAGACTGTCTCCCCAAAAGCTCAGGGAAGCCTCTCCCCTTATTCTCGGCTCACTCGGTCTTTCTGGGAGTCCCAACCCATTATTCACTCTCTCTCTTAGAGTTCTGGTTCCCCCCACCCTGCCCCTGAAGACCATAGGGGCCCCATGCCGTCATAGCTCCAGGCTGAGTGATTAGGGGTGGCAAAGTCAAGTTCACGGGCCTAGGAAGTCGGCCAGGCAGAGTGCTGTGGCTTGTGGGGTTCAGATTGGCCATTCTGAAGCACCCCCTTCCCATATGTGAGGTGTGCCCCGAGAAGGCCCTCAAAAACAGGGCTGAGCCCTTTTTTAAGGAAGCAAATGGAGCCAAGCATGGTGGTGTATGCCTGTAATGTTGTATTCCAACATTACAGAGGTAGAGACAGGAGGATCGCAGGTTCAAGACCAGCTCCAGCAACTTAGTGAGACTTTCGGCAACCTAGTGAGATCTGTCTGAAAACAACAACAACGAATAAAAAAATAAAAAGGGTCGGTGGTGAGGCTTGGAGGGAGAATGCCTCTGGGTTCAATCCCTACTACAAGAAAAAGAAGAGGAGTAGGAAGAGGAGGAGGAGGAGGAGAAAACCAGCAGCTTCTATTTAAAGAGCACGGTAGAGGCCACTCTCTTCTGGAAGGAAGAACGCCAGGGAGTTCTCAACTCTCTGGCCCCATCACTGGGGGATGGGGGTCGCAGCACCTGCTGGTCGGCTGTGACACTGCAGATCACTGAGACAGGCGGGGGAGGACCACTGTCCATCCTGCACGATGGTCTTGGCTCTGCCCCAGTGTGGTGGTGGATGGGCCCTGCGACCCTCTCCTGCCTTGGATCCCCGTACTCACAGGCCACCTGGACCTCCGTCTGCCGCTGGAGCAGGGCTCCCATCCGGTTCCTCACGATGCAGCGGTAAAAGCCGGCGTGGGTGCGGTCCAGGCTGGTGATCACGTACCTAGGGGGAGACAAGACAGCCAGTGAGTGAATCAGGCAGCTGTAGGAGGCAGGAGGCAGATCGGGATCAGGGGTCAAAGTTCATGGGTCACCCTCCTCTGAACTGAAGAGTGCCAACCAGGGAGCTCTTAATCTTGGGCCATATCAATAGGGGGGGTTCCTACCACGGACCATAAGGCTTTGCTTCGCTGCACAGGAAGTAGCCTATACTTCCCCAAGGATGGGCTGTGCTGTGCCTGAGTCCTGACCCTGCCCATAGCCAGGCCTCCTAGGGCTGTGTTGGCTCTGTAGGAGCCTGCTGTCCTCCGCTGTCTCTAACTCACAGGACCAAGAAAGGTCAGGCATTTGGTATTTTGCCAGGCATAGGACTGAGCTGTAAATATTAATTGAAATGGATGGAGGTGACAGAGGCAGGGAATTTACATGTTTCCTCAAATGCTCCATATCAGTCCTTTCTTAAGGTTTTATGTGAGTCCTGACCAAGGCCTATCACCATGACCACCATCATCACCACCACCACCACTGCCACCATCATCATCCTCATCTCTATCACAATCATAATCATCACTACCATCACCATCATGAGCATCTTCTCTACCCTGATCATTATTGTTTTTTGTGTGTGGTACTGGGACCCAGGGGCATTCTACCTCTGAGCTACACCCCTGGTTCTATTTTTTTTTTTATTTTTTATTTTGAAACAGGGTTTCACTGAGTTGCAAAGGGCCTCACTAATTAGCTGAGGCTGTCTGCGAACGGCTATCTTCCTGTCTTAGCCTCCCAAATACTGGGAATACAAGCATGTGCCACCATGCCTGGCTAACCATGATAATTATTATTACCACCTCTACCACCACCATCATCATCATCACCACTATCATCATCATTATCACCACCATCATCATTATCATCATTACCATCACTACCATCACCATCACGATCATCTTCTTTACTATGATTGTTATTATCACCATTATCATCATTACTATCATCATCATCTTCAGTACCATCATCATTATTATCACCACTATTGTTATCTTCACAATTATCATCATCTCTACCACCACCACCCTCATCATACTCATCATTATCCCTACCACTATCTACCATGATCATTATCACCATCATCACCATCACCATCATCACCATCATGATCATCTCCTCTACCATGATCATTATTATCACCATCATCATCACTATCACTATCACCTTCTTCTTCTTCTTCTTCTTCTTCTTCTTCTTCTTCTTCTTCTTCTTCTTCTTCTTCTTCTTCTTCTTCTTCTTCTTTACCATGATCATTATTATCATCATAATTATCATCACTATTACCATCATCACCATCATGATCATCTCCTCTACCATAATCATTATCACCATCATCATCATCATCACCATCATAACCATCATGATCATCTTCACTACCATGATCATTATTATCACCATCATCATCACCATCATGATCATCTCCTCTACCATGATCATTATTACCATCATCATCATCATCACCATCATCACCATCATGATCATCTTCACTACCATGATCATTATTATCACCATCATCATCACCATCATGATCATCTCCTCTACCATGATCATTATTATCACCATCATCATCATCACTATCACCATCACCATCATCACCATCATGATCATCTCCTCTACCATGATCATTATCACCATCATCATTATCATTATCTGCCAAGACTTTGCTGCCCACTCCATCTCGGCATCTACATGTGTGAGAATCCATGTAGTCATCGGCGATTAGCCCCGAGAGAGGGCATCGTCTCTGGCCAAAAAACTCCTCCACTCTTAGATATTCTTTCATAACTACTATCCTTTTGGTAATGATTCTTTTAACTTTCCACTTGAAATTGCTCCGGTGGAAAAAAGATCAGGACTGTGAGTGAAAACTGAATCCATGTCCTTCCAGTAAACTTTCAGCCTTGCTCAAATGGTAATTAGATGAGCCTTGTTCAAATGGTAATTAGAAGCAGCATTCCAGTCCACCTTCGACCTTCAATACAGCGACACCACCTGGTTAAAAATAGCTATGTCAAAACAAAGGACAGATAAAATAGATGTGTAAAGATGAAAAGAAAGAAAATATGGTGAGAATAAGAAAGTATTTTGTATGAAGAAGAGCTTATCCTGAGATTGGCCCGAATGGGAAAGAGAGAATTAGGGTAATCAGAAAAGAAAAGAAAGTTGCAGAAGGTTAGTGATAGGAATATGGATTATTAAAAGAAGGAAAATGCTCAGCTGCTAGAGAAATATATCTGACAACTAAATCTAAAGACTTCATGTTATTTCTTGGTGTTTACCTGCTAAACTGTGTCATGAGTTTGTTTAAGTTTTCAGACAGCGGATAGTATTGCAGACAAAATCCAGCAGACATTCATCGAAATTCCCTAGATCATCATGAAGGAACACGGATTTTCCTTAAGATAACTATATGAAAGCTGGAATCTCAGACTTCGTCCCCCATTATATATAAAGGAGGACATTGGACTAAGCCCTAGGAATGAAAACTCTTAAAAACTGGATTCTTCGAGTGATCTTAAAAACTAAATTCTTCAAGTGATTTTGGGTGTGACTTTTAGCCAAATAGAAGCCTCTGCAGCTGCAAGGCCAAAGGGGGCTGGGCTCCCGAGCACAAGGCCCACCTGAGATAATGGGACTGATTTCAAACACAAAGACCTGGAATATCCCATGCTTTACTTTTGTCTTGTTCAGGGTTGGTAATTTGCATGTGTATCTCTCTTTTGTATCTTGGGTGTTTTGCACTTCTTTTTACTAGAAACTCACTGGGAGAGGGGAATATATAAAAAATCTTGTGTCTAAAATAAAGTGTTCGATTGCACAAGAAGCATCGATCCATGTCAGGTTCTTTTTAAAAGCGCCGATCATAGGATTATTTTCCTAGGAAAGAACCGCTACAGATAAGAATCTGTAGAAAATCACTCTGTCCTTCCCCACCTTTACTGAGACCCTCGACCGCGAGCAAACTCACGCCCCATTGGACTAGCTGGCTTTCGGCAATTATCATCACCATCATAACCATCATGATCATCTTCACTACCATGATCATTATTATCACCATCATCATCATCACCATCACCATCATCACCATCATGATCATCTCCTCTACCATGATCATTATTATCACCATCATCATCATCATTATCATCACCATCATAACCATCATGATCATCTTCACTACCATGATCATTATTATCACCATCATCATCATCACCATCACCATCATCACCATCATGATCATCTCCTCTACCATGATCATTATTATCACCATCATCATCATCATTATCATCACCATCATCATCACCATCACCATCATCACCATCATGATCATCTCCTCTACCATGATCATTATCACCATCATCATCATCATCACCATCATCACCATCATGATCATCTCCTCTACCATGATCATTATTATCACCATCATCATCACTATCACCATCATCAACATCATCACCACCATCATGATCATCTTCTTTATAACCATCATCATCACAACCATCACCATCATCAGCACCATCATGATCATCTTCTCTATCACTATCATCATCTTCACCACATTTACCATCATCTCCACAGCCATTATGATCATCACTACTACCACTACCACCATCATCATCTCCACCACCATCATGATCATCTTCTCTACCACCATGATTATCATCATCTCTACCACCATCAGGATCATCATCACCACTACCATTATCATCACCACCATTATCATCTCCACCACCACCATCAGGAGCATCACAAACATGATCATCATGATCTCTGTCACCATCATGATCTTTGTCATCATCTCCACAGCCACCACCATCATCATCACCATCATCATCATCACCACCACCTTCTTCTTACCAATGATGACACACAGGTATCCCTTTCTGAGCATCCTCTCTGTTTCAGAGGCTATAGTAAGTACTTTTCATCCATTTCTTCATTTCATACAGCAGTTCTCAGACTAGTGGATATCATGGACCAGTAATACTTAAAAAAAAATGGGAGTCGACATAAGACTGTTGACTTTTTACTTTGCCAAGATCATTAAAACCAACCAAGAAAAAGCAAGCAAAATCAAGCAACACACACACACACACACACACACACACACGAATAATATTAAAAAGTGCTGGGGAGAGGCAAATAAATAGAAATGGTCAGCATTTTTACTTAAAAAGGACATTTCTGAAATGACAAAAAGTCTAATCTCAGCATAAGGGCAATTTTAATAAATTTTTAAGCTTAAATTTTATGCAAACCCCACTGCACTAGCCCATCGTTTCTTGTTATAACTGGTCACTGGTCTGCATTCAGTAGCCTTGGACTTAATCTCCACATGTTGACACTATGGAGGAGGTACTTTGACTAGCAACCCTCTTTTTATTTATTTTTATTTTTATTTATTTATTTATTTATTTTTGCAGTACTGGGGATGGAACCCAGGGGCATTCTACCTTTTTTTTTTTTTTTTTTTTTTTGGTGGTACTGGGGTTCCTGGAAGCCCTTCTACCTCCGGGCTACACTCCCAGACCTATTTTATATTTTTTTAAATTTGGAAACAGGGTCTCTTAAGCCAGCGAGGCTGGCTCCGAACCAGCGCGATCCTCCTGTCTCCGCCTCCCAGCGTGGGGATTACAAGCGTGCGCCACCACGCCTGGTTCCCTATTTTATATTTTTGAAACAGGGTCTCTTACGCCAGCGTGGCTGGCTTCGAACCTGCACGATCCTCCTGTCTCTGCCTCCCAAGCGCGGGGATTACAAGTGTGCACCACCACGCCTGGCCGCATTCTACCTTTTAGCTACACCCTCAGCCCTATTTTTTTAGTCTTTTTATTTTTTGAAACAGGGTCTCACTGAGTTGCAAAGGGCCTTGCTAAGTAGCTGAGGCTGGCTGCAAACCACAATCCTCCTGCATCAGCCTCACAAATGCTGGGACTACAAGCATGAGCCACTTAAGACACTCTTTTTAGATGGGAAATATTGAGGCTCAGAAATACCTTAGCATTGACCTATAGTTTACATGTAGTAAAAGGCAGGACCAGGGCTCCACTGAGTGCATCTTACTCCAAGTCTGGCTGTTAGACAGTCCATTGCTGAGGTCGCATCCCACGGGACCTGTCTTCATCCTGCACGTGCCTGACTCACAGCTGGGCACGTGCCAAGTTTGTTTTGGCTGCACAGCATTATCCGGAACCTTCTGGCTGCCCAAGCCCCTTATCTCTGCCAGTGGCTGCAGCCCTTATCTGTCCCTTGTTACAGAGCAGCGATGATAGGGAGATAGCAGGAGCCCATGCTCAGGGCAAATCCATTCCTTCCTTCCCTCTCATCCTCCACCCCAGCTCACAGGCTCACGCCACCTGCTGGACCAGCTCCTGTTCCCAGAGGCGAGGGAAGGCAGCTTTGGGAAAACCATTCAGATCTCTAAAGTGACAGGGTGACCCGAGAGGGGGCAAGGGAGGCGAGACGGGCTCTCTGGCTTTAGAAAGAAAATCAGATATTGCCGAAATAGTACCAGGCAGAGGGAAATGGCCCATCAACTCAGGAGAAGATGCTCAGCCTCTGTCAGAATGAAAGGAATTCAAATCAAAACAAGACAATGTTTCTGTGTCAGACTGTCAATGATTTTCAGGTCTGATGAAGCTCAGTGATGGGGGGGGCGGGAAAGGGGGAGAAGGGAAGGTACAGCCTCAGGTCTGTTGGTGGCTTTGTAAAACTGGTTCAGTCTTTGGGGCAAAACCTATCACAATTAGCATAGGCAAGCACTTTGATCCAGGGTTTGCTCTCCCAGGAGCAGTCCTTTTGATAAACTTGTAACAATGTGACACTACACACACACACACACACACACACACACACACACACACATATATGGACAAGGATGTTCATTGTCATATTGCTTGTAATCAGAGATAAACAAACAACAAAAAATTGGAAACAACCTAGATGTCCTTCAAAATTGAACTGGACCAATAAATGATGCTGCAGCCCTGAAATGCCAGTATGGGGCAAAACAGAAAGGTCTCTGAGACCCACAGAGCATGGGAAAGGAGTCCAGGCTTGGAGGTTGGAGAGAGTCCGGTGAATAAAAGCAGGAGGTCACAGAGGCTAAGTAGAATCCTAGCTGACTGTCAGCGACAGAGTGAGCAGGTATCCTTATGAGCTGCTGTGTAGTGATAGAGGCTAGCAAATCATTCATGTCTGGGATCATGCAAACTGATCCAACAGAAACAATGAAATTGCCGGGTGTGGTGGCCCATGCTCGTAATCCCAGTTTTTGGGAGGCTGAGACAGGAAGATCGCAAGTTCGCAGCCAGCCTCAGCTACTTAGTGAGGCCCTCCACAATTTAGTGAGACCCTGTTTTAAAAATAAAGAAAAAAAAATAGGGCTGAGGGTGAAGTTCGGAGGTTGAATGCCTCTGGGTTCAATCCCTTGTACCAAAAAAATAAAATAATATTTGTTAGCATTCCCCACAAGAGCCAAAGAATACTGTGTTCGTAAACTATTTGGCCTGATACCAGTTGGGTACATTGGAATAGCACGTGTGTGTATCCAAATACGCATATGCAAATACACACACCTATAATCACACCAATACACCGGTTTGTGCAGACAGTTATTTCAAGATGGAGAGTCCAGAACACATTATCTCCCTTTTGGGAGAAGTAGCCAGGATGGGGAGGGAAGGAAATTTCTACATTCTGATTTTATGTCTTTCTACGCCATCAGAATTTTCTTTATCATATACATATATTGCTTTTATTTTTAAAAATAAAATTTTAAAAAATGTACTTTGCGCATATAATTTAAGTACACATTATAAAAAGGCCCCAGGGGCTCATTGGATCTGGATTTGTTTGCTGATGTCAGCGATGCGTGACGAAATTTAGACTTTAATAAAAGTCAATGTCTGCGGAAGACTCTATGTCCATTTGCTTCAGTGAGACATCCCCAGGCCCAGGCCCCGCGTGGGGCCTTGCGGAAGGCCGACAGGACAGGCGTCCCATCTGTCTCTCCTCCCCTGAGGTCTCCTCTGGCCTCTCTGGGATGGAGGGCCGGTGCTCCTTGGCCAGGAGGAGGGAGTGCAGCCTCTCTGGCTCCTCCATCCTCTCTACCTATTTCAGGCAACATTATTTAAAGGAACAGTCCCACCCACCGCCTTTCCTACCCGGGGAACCCACTCTACTCCACCCAAATTGTAGCTCTTGCCTATGTCTCGCCTGGGCGGGTAGGAAAGGCAGTTGGCCAACATCTTGGTTTGCAAATCCAGCCTGCTATAAGCACCCTGATAATGACAGTAATAATATAGCTCCCCCCCCTCGGCTTGTAGCTATGCCCCACCCATCTGAAGCTGTCAGCCTGGCAGAGAACTGGAGAGCGCAGCCCTATCCAGGGAACCACCAGGCACAGGGCATGGATGAAATAGCTTCTTGAGGGGGAGGCCCATGCAGCAGGGCCCCCTCCTGACCCACGTAAGAGGAGGTATGGCGTGGGAAAGAGTACCGGGGCTTCCAAGCCGGGGAGATGGAGGCGTGACTTTCACTGGGCACATTAAGATTCTTAGCAAGCCTCAGTCTCATTATCTGTTAAGTGGGGATAACCGCAGGCATCTTTGATCCGAGTGTATGACGGGGGTGCAGAGTTGCTCGTTGAAAGAGGAAGCAAACGGGACAGTCAGTGGGGAGGGCATTGGAGTGAGGTGGGGACGCTCAGAGGGGAGCCAAAAGAAGGCGCAGCAGGAACCCCCCTCCTAGAATGGGGGTCCATTGAGGACCCCATGCCAAACAGCCATGAGCACAGACTGCCTGGCTTCCAGACTCCCCACTCGGCCATTTGCATCCTGAGCCTGGCTCCTCCAGGGATGAGGAGCTGTGATAGCAGCCTGGTCCTCATTCACCTGTGGCCGGGGTATGGCCTCCAGGGCTGGGACAGGCTGGATTCCCCCCAGTCCCCGCTGCCCTCAGAGCTCCGCTTACTTATTTATTATAGAAAATATTTCTACATGATTCCAAATTCAAAGAATAAGAGCATCCAGCAGAAAGTCCCTCCCACCCCTGCCCCTGCCTCCCGTCAATCCTGACCCGCATGGAAGGCACTCGGGTGCTATTAGTTTCTTGAGAAACTTTTCAGAATTCCTTTCTGCAAACGCAAGCAGATTCAAAGCCCCAGCCTCTCCCTTTTGAAGGAGGAGAGCCAGCTCCTGTTCTGCCCCTTGTTTTGGGCCGGTGACAATACATCTTGGCCACTGACTCTGGAGCCTCATGCGGCCACGAAGCACGGGGGATTTTCTGAACGAGGACCTTTGCTTTCTCTGTTAGATGGTTCAAGGGAGCTGGCTGCAGGAGAAGCTTGGGGGCCATATTTGAGACTGGGGCAGAAAGGGTGGCGAAGGAAGTAGACCAAGAATCCACACCTGTCCTTCACAGCTACGTCACAGGGTCCTGATCTGCCTGGCGGCGCCCCGCTGCACGGTCCCCTCTCCCGAGAGGAAGAGAGAGGCTTGGGATGGAAGACACGGCACGGCAGCGGGAGAGGAACCAGGGTGGATAATTGGATTTTTTAGAGACAAGAGAAGGGCAGGGGAGAAAATAACTGCCTAACAAATGTGGCATCTTCTCCGGCACGCGGGGAAACACACCATGCCCTTTTTTGGTGCGAGTCCTTGAGTGTCACAGTTGATATTTAAAATGATTCTTACTCACATTAAATAAGATATTTCAATTCCACGAAGCTGTCAGGAGCTGATGCGGACACCAGAAATAATAGGCACACTCTCCTTGTATTGTCCTGGTTAATAAATCAGACGCCTGGAGACGCACGCGGCGGATGCTCACGCGGAGGAGGGTGTGTATGTGCGTGCGCACACACACAGTGCACCTGCACGCCCACCCGGGTGCAAGGCGTCTATGCATACACAGTTGTGTACACGCAGGCACACTCATGGAACCTGTCCTCATGCAAACACATGCCTGCACACACATGTGGGCACACCCACACATGCATGCTTTTGCACACACACTCTCTCACACACACACATACCTCTTCTCTTTAAGTGCACTGGGTTTGGGGAGGGATGACAGCCAGGTCCACAGGCAGGGATACTGTGCAACCTGCAGGTGTCACTCTGAATGGCGCAGGTTTCAGGAAACAGCTTGGGGGCACCCCAGGCTTCTTTTACTCTCCACATAGTCTCTTGGGCAGTAGGCGGGAAAGGCAGCGAGTGCCACAGTGTGTGTTTTTGGCCTCAGACACCTGCGGGCACACAAGCTGAGCCGGCTCGTGCAGCCGGAGGGGTAGCACCGGGAGCCAGCCGGCTGGAAATGGACCAGCTCCACGCCGGGGAGGGAGCGGTTGTAGAGATCTTCAGGAAAGAAGGCAAAACTACATCCACGATGATTCAGAGGGAAAAGTCCGTGTGCTGGGTAATGATATTAATAACAATCTATCATTATACAATTAACACCATAATAACTATTATTATCACGAATGTCACTGTTGTAAGGGACTTAACACATGCCAACTCGTTTAATCCTCACAGCACTGTGGGAGGCAGTGCTAACATAAGCCTCCATTCACAAATGAGAAAATGGGGAGCCCCAAGAGGGGAAGTCACTTGCCCCAAGCCACACAGCTAGTAGGTATCTAAACTGTTGGGGGTAGGGTGCAATCTAGCACATGAACATAAACCTCAGCTGGATGTGCACCCAGTCACTGGGAATCCCATGTCTGGAATGAGGACAGTGTGACCGGGGGTCCTCCTGCCCCTTGCACCCAGCAGACAGGGTGGTAGAGGGGGAGGGGTGTCACTGAGCAGGGCCCAAGAGATGAGTGTTAAATGTTGGTGATAAAAAGCTGCTGCTAGCTGGGCGTGGTGGCGCACGCTTGTAATCCCCGCGCTTGGGAGGCAGAGACAGGAGGATCGTGCAGATTCGAAGCCAGCCGCGCGCGCTTGTCTAGGAGACCCTGTTTCCAAATAAAAAATGTAAAAATAGGTCTGGGAGTGTAGCCCGGAGGTAGAAGGGCTTCCAGGAACCCCAGTACCACCAAAAAAAAACCCCAACAACAACAACAAAAAAAGCTGCTGCTAAACACTGGGCAGTCTAGTTATGGGGACTCAGGAGGAGGAAGCTGGAGAGCTCAGGGGAGCTTTGACTGTACGGTGTGGGTTAGGAGCAGAAGGCGTCACTAGGATGTTGGATTTCCCTTCCCTGGAGGATCCTGAACTCATAGGGTAAGTGGAGGGGATGGAGGGAGAAAGGAGAGAGGGAGCCAGAGACACAAAGAGAGACAGACGGAGAGAAATAGAGACAGAGAGACAGCTCTGGGCCTGGGCACCGGAAGCAGCCAGCCGGAGAAGGCAGGGCTGGGCCTGGAGGCTGACGTCAGGATGCCCCCTGCCGCGAGGACTGGCAGGGCAATTCAGAAACAGTGATTTCTGTTCTTCTATTTTAAGCGCTTTCATCCCATGCTGTAATTCCCCTCCCACGTCTTCCGTAAGAGTCTGACACACACAGAGGCTTCTGCTGATGGGGATGGTGGCGGTGAAGGGTGCTGCGCTCAGAGCCCCGGGTGGGGGGAGGAGAGGAGGAGGAAAGGGGGGAGGAGGAGGAGGAAGAGGAGGACAAGGGGGAGGAGGAGGAGGGGAGGAGAAAGAGGAGGAGGAGAAGGCAGCACCCAGGGAAGGGAGGGGCTGTCAAAGGACTGAGGGACGTTCCAGCGAAGCGGGAGATGGGAATGGTGGTTGGTGGGTCCAGGTCAGGTCTTATAGAATCCTTGAAGTTTGGCAAGGGCCCTGGGCTTGTCCTCTCACAGAGGACAGACATTTGGAAAGTTTGGGACATGGTGGCCCTAACTCAGCGGTGGAGTGATGTGGGCACATGGATTCCCCCCACCACCTAGAGCCCCGCAGGGTCTTGGGGTGGTGCCCAATGTGGACATATGGGAAGGCCTCAGGACACTGACATGGATGGCTACTTGTCAGTGTTGGCTTGATTGAGCTGGGGTGTCCAGATAGCTGGCCAAGGTGGCTTCTGGGTATGCTCTGGGAGGGACTGGCATTTGAATTGTTTGCCTGAGTAAGGGAGATGCCCTCACCAATGTGGGCGGGCAGCAGCTGATCACTGAGGGCTGAGGCAGAAGAGAATGGTGGAGGAAGGAGGAATGGCCCTCTTGGGGGGGACATCCATCTCCTGGACCCTGGCATGGAAGCCTCTGGGTCTTGGGCCTTTGGACTCTGGGACGTACACCAGGCACCCTTCCTCCCCCTTAGTTCTCAGATCTGCAGGCTCAGATGGAATTACACTGCTGGCCTTTGTGGGTCAGCTTGAAGACATTAGGTTGTGAGACTTGGCTATCATAATCTAGTGAGACAATTCCCACCCAAGTCAGTCTGTTTGTCTGTCTGTCTGTCTATTTATCTAGATAAATATATACATATAAAATACCACATTAGATTTTTCAGTCTTGTAATCAAAGTACCAACAGCACAACTTAGAGGAGGAGGAAAGATCTATTGGGGGCTTATGATTTAAGAGGTTGGTCCTTGGTGGGCTGGTTGCCTCCCAGGCAGGAATGGCTTGGTAACGGGGGAGGGAAAGGGGTGAGAGACAGTCCCCAAGGCCATACTCCCAGGGACCTTTAACACATAAATTTTAGAAGATATTTTAATTAATTAATTAACTAATTAATTAACAATACTGGGGATAGAACCCAGGGGCTATTCTACCTCCGAGCTAAATCCCCAGTCCTATTTTATTTCTTATTTTGAAACAGGATCTCACTAAGTTGCAGAGGGCCTTACTAAATTGCTGAGGCTGGCCTCGAACCCGTGATCCTCCTGTCTCAGACCCTCAAGTACTGAAATTACAAGCATGCGCCACCACATCCGGCTCTAAGCATGCCCTGCCTCTGAACCTGACTGTATTGCTTAACACAACAAGTTTTGGGGGATATTTTAAATCCAAATCACACATTAATCACACATATAAGGATATCTTTCTCTGTTTCTATATGTATGTCCTGTCTCCCTGGAGAACCCTGATCCGCTGACTTTATTTTTGCGCTGCTGGGGATTGAACACAGAGATATATGCATGCTAGGTAAGCTGTACCATTGAAGCACACTCCCAGCCTTTACACTGGGTGAGTCCTCTTGGTATAGATGTGGGCAGGGGATGCAGCCGCCAGCACTTGCTCAGCTCAGAGATGCAGGGTGCAGCCCCCGGGGATGTGTCTCCACCTCTAGGAAGAGGAAGGTCTCCCGGCCGGCCTCACTCCAGCTCAACCCACTTCCATCAGCTTTGGACCGAAACCAGCTGCCCTCAGCTCTCCCGGGGCTGTGCCTCAGCCACGGGTCCCTCTCTGCTTTCTGCCAAGATATCTCCTCCAGGACCCTTTTGCAACCCCCCCAGGTGTTCTCAGGGTCCTTTCCTGCTGGCCCTGCGCATTTATCACCATGTGACATTCTGTTTCTCCATGGTTCCCCCTCAGGCCACATCTGTATATTGCCCCTGCTCAGATACCTCATGCCCAGAATAAACCACGTACAGGGAACATTTTCTAGCTGAGGGAATGCAATGGCTGGTGTGGAAAGTCAAATAATGCCCCCAAAGGTGCCCATGACCTGCCCCCAAGCCCGTGAGTGTGTGATTACAGACGGTGTTACGGTTCAAACTGTATCTCTCCCTAATGTGACCATATTGAGAAGCGGCATCTTCGCAAAGATAATCGAGTTCTCTCGATTATCCATGTAAGAAGAGAAGAAAGCCGGGCGTGGTGGTGCATGCTTGTAATCCCAGCATTTGTGAGGCTGATGCAGGAGGGTAGTGGTTTGCGGACAGCCTCAGCTACTTAGTGAGGCCCTTTGCAACTCAGTGAGACCCTGTTTCAAAATAAAAGAATAAAAAATAGGGCTGAGGGTGTAGCTCAGAGGTAGAATGCCCCTGGGTTCAGAGAGAGAGAGAGGGAGAGGGAGAAGGAGAGGGAGAGGGAGAGGGAGAGGGGGGGGAGAGAGAGAGAGAGAGAGAGAGAGAGAGAGAGAGAGAGAGAGAGAGAGAAAGAGAGAGGGAGAGAGAGAGAGAAAGAGAGGAGATTCTGAGACCTCTGTGGATGGCCAGCGACATCGGGAACCCGGAGCGGGCTTAGAGCAGATTCTCCCTGGAGCCTCAGAGCGGGCACAGTCCTGCCCGCACCTGGCTTTCACCTTTCGGCCTCCCAATCTGGGAGAGGATAGATTACTGTTGCTTCAAGCCGCCTTTTTGCGGTACTTTGTTCGGGCAGCCACAGGAAACCAACACAAGAGGTAAGAGGACTGTGCAGCCATGATTAAGGATCCTGAGCTGGGGAGAGAAGCCTGGAGGTAGCGGGCAGGCTCTGTGCAGTGACAAGGTCCTTCTGTGCAGAGTCGGCAGAGTCAGAGGGGGAGGCAGAGAGTGCGGCCATCAGCAGCAGCCAAGGAGCACAGCTGGGAGCCACCAGGAAGATGCTGGGGCTCAGGCCCTCTGACCCCTAGAACTGCCAAGGAATGTACCCGTGTTGTTTCAGGTGCGATCTTTACAGCAACTACAGAACAGCTGGGTATACTCCAACTCTCAGCAACAATAGAGCGGCTGATGGAGTCGGGTTAAGGATGGATACCACCCATTCTCTGCAGGTCTTTGAAGCGGGCCAGTCCCTAAAGGTGGTGCTCAGAGGAGATGAAGCCTGCGGGTGCCCATGACACCCTTCCGATGGGCAGTTTGCTTCAGAGGGGAGCAGGTGCCTCCCTGATGGTCCCCATGATGTCCCATCGATCCCCAAGCCTTGCAGTCAGTGGGAAGAGTGCAGTGTTTTTATTTTTATTTTTTTTATTTTTTGGTGGTACTGGGAATGGAACACTTCTACCTCCGGGCTATATGCCCAGACCTATTTTTATATTTTATTTGGAAACAGGGTCTCTAAGGCAGTCAGGCTGGCTTCAAACCTGCGATATCCTCCTGTCTCCGCCTCCCAAGCATGGGGATTATAAGCGTGCGCCACCACACCTGGCGAGAGTGCAGTATTTTTGAGCTGGGGGCTGCCTATCGTGAATGCCGGCCGTGCCTTGGGCTGGCTGGGGGAGGTGTCCATCGGCCCGGGACCTTCTGGGCCAATGAACTGCTCTCAGTGAACGAGGTCAAGGACTCAGTAAGCTGTTATCCATCAGCTCAGTGATCCTGCTGGGCCAGGCCGGCTAGGGAGTGGAGGCTGAGTTTACCTGAGAGACAAGACCGGGGCAGGAGAGCAGGAGGGCTCCGAGTGGGACGGTGGGACTGTCATGGAGTGGGAACAAAAGCAGCCCCCCCCCCCAACAACTAGGGAAGCAGCGTGGGTTCTGAGCCACTCAACGCACATTGTTTGGTTCATTTCCACGCTAACTGCAGGTGGAGGAGCCCCGGCTTCCCATTCTGTGGTCTGGGACCTAGGCTATAGAGCTTGAGCATGTGGTCCAAAGTCACCCAGCTAAGAGGCAACTAAGTGAGATTTGATTCCGGGCCCATCTTACTGCAAAAGCATCCCCACCACCCCGGCCCTGCCCTGGAGGTGGTGTCGCCTCACCTGAGGGCCATCTTCTCCTGTTTCTTCTTACCTCTTGCCCCAGAGAGAAAGTCCTGGGGGAGGGGTGCCAAACCTTGCCTGGGTTCTTTGTTCCCCTCTATCACTGAATGGATGGGACAAGAGTCGGGAGAACTGGGGACAACTCTGCAAAGCAGAAAAGAATACAGAAGCCGAGCATGGTGGTAATACCAGTATTGGGGAGGTCGAGACCGGAGGATCGCGGTTCGCAGTCAGCCTTAGCTACTTAGTGAGGCCCTTCGCAACTCAGTGAGACCCTGTTTCAAAAAATAAAAAGACTGGAGCCAGGCGTGGTGGTGCACACTTGTAATCCGTGTGCTTGGGAGGCTGAGACAAAAGGATCACACAGGTTCAAAGCCAGCCTCAGCTACTTAGTGAGGCTCTCAGCAACTTAGTGAAACCCTGTTTCCAAATAAAATATAAAATAGGTCTGGGAGTATAGCCCGGAGGTAGAAAAGCCCTTGGATTCCACCCCCAGTACCACCAAAAATAAATAAATAAATAAATAAATAATAAAAAAACTAAAAAAGAGGGCTGGGGGTGTAGCTCGGAGGTAGAATGCCCCTGGGTTCCATTCCTAGTACTTGGTACTGCAAAAAACAAAAAAAACAGACAGACAAACAAACAGACAGACAGACAGACAGACAAACAGAGATTGGATGATGATGCTTGTCCAGGGTTAAAGCCTGAAGAGGTTTCAATTGGATTAAAAAAAAAAAAAAAGCCTGGGTAAGAAGAAATCCCGAAGTTATTTTCTTTGTGTGTCTGTATGGGGAGGTTGTTATTTTAAAAACAAACAGAAAACCCCGCTGAGTGGGGCCTTCCTTCTTCTTGGGCTCAGTCAGGCTTGGGCCTGCCCCTGCGGCTCCGCCTCCTCCATCAGCTCTCTGCTCCAGGCACCTGGCTGAAACGCATTAGGAGCCTTTTCATGCCAAGGTGGATCAGAAAGAAACCAACTTGAAACACGATGATGAGGAGCCTGCACGGAAGTCAGACCTTCAAGGAACCCAGCGGTGTGTGCTTCCTGGAGCAACCTGGAGGGCAGGTGGCGCCAACTCCCCAGCTGCCGCTCCTCCCAGGTGCAGGGGGAGGCAGGGTCTTGGGCCGGGCCGCCTTCTCTTTTCAGCCCCATAGCTGTGGGGTCCTTGATGTAAGAGGCCCTGTTTGTTTTGGGGAAGCAGATTCTGGGGGGACTCAGGGGGTAGATTCACATTTGGGGCTGCAGGAACAAAGTACCACCAACTTAAAACGACAGACGTTTCTCCCCCAGCTCTGCACACCAGGACTTTGCAATCAAGGTGCCACAGAGCCATGTTCCTTCCAGAGGCTCCAGGGAGGGGCCTGGGCTGACTCTTCCAGCTCAGACACTCAGGCTCTCCTTGGCTTGTGGCCACGTCCCTCCAATCTCTGCCTTCATGTCACATGGCTTCTCCCAGTGCCTGCCTATCTACTCAAGGCATCCACTTCTCTGGGTCTCTTTCTTCTTATAAGGATACCACCATACTGGATTTGGGGGTCTATATTAACTCCAGTATGACCTTGTCTGGATTAATTACATCTGCAATTACATTAAATCCAAATAAGGTCATATTCTGAGGTCCTGGAGGGGCTAAGAGCTCAATATACCTTTTGGGGAAGGGGGACACAGGTAAACCCATGACAAAGGGCTCTCAAGGAACTTCGTGAGCCCAGGACTGAGGCTTGAGTCTTGGGGTGATGACAGACCAGGGGTGGATGGGACTCTGGGTGGGGGAGTCCTGGGGGAGCTGAGCAGGAAAGGTTTTGGGGAAGAGGTGTGTCCAGAGAAGAGGGGATGGATAAGGGGTGCCAGGCATGATCCGTGTGTGTATGTGTGTGTGTGTGTGTGTGTATGTGCGCATGCACACGCGCACGTGCGTGTGCGCGCGCACACACACACACACACACACACACGCTCGTGAAAGAGAGAGAGAGAGAAAGATAAGCCCCAGTCCCTCAGGGCTTTCTGAACTGGCCATAGAGTTTCAGCTCTGGACAGAGGAATACTTGAAGGTATCAAATAGGGGCATAAACTAGGAATTGGCAAACCCCAGCCCTTATTCCAAATCTACAACCCACAGCCTCTTTGCACGAGGTGTACTAAGAATAGTTTTGACATTTTCAAAGTTTTGAGCAAAATCAAAAGAAGAATGAACATTGTACGCAATGCAAATCTCAGCATCCATAAATAAAGTTTTACCGGAATACAGGATGCTGGTGCATGTGGTCCGTGGCTGTTCTTGAAAAGCTTCGAGCGGGCACTGTCTGGCCCTGCACAGCACTGGCTGCCCGCCCCACTAAGACAGCCAGACGTCCGCTAGCACAGAACTCATCTGACCATAGTGCAGAGTATATGGGGGCTGGTCAAGGCCAAAGAGTTGGGGACAATTCGGTCTTCTTCTCCAGGGGAGCGGTAATGGGGCTGACCTTGTGGGCCAGTGCCAGGGTTGAAAAGGTACAAGAAGGTCCACTGACCGCCCCAGGCGGACCCGATGGCCTGGGGACCCAAGCAGAGGATACAAGGTCTTGGGCCAGAAAGAAAAATGGCTACATGCTACACAGGGAACCTGGGGTGGGAGAGGGGGCAGGAATTTGGTTTCTCTTCTTTAAAATATTTTTTTTTTTTTTGCAGTACTAGGAATCAAACCCAGGCACATTCCACCTCCGAGCTACAATCCCAGTCCTTTAAAAAATTTTAAAAATATTTATTTATGTATTTATTGTGGTATTGGGGATGGAACCCAGGGGCCTTCTACCTCTGGGATACACTCCCAGACCTATTTTTGTATTTTATTTGAAAACAGGGTCTCACTAAGTTGCTGAGAGCCTCACCAAGTAGCTGAGGCTGGCTTCGAACCTGTGCGATCCTCCTGTCTCAGCCTCCCAAGCGCGGGGATTACAAGCATGTGCCACCATGCCTGGCTTGCTAAGTTTTTTTTTTTTTTTTTTTTTTTGAAACAGGGTCTTGCTAAGTGGCTGAGGCTGTTCTCAAACCTGGAAGCCTCCTGACTCAGCCTCCCAAGTACTAGGATCACAAGCATGCACCACTATGCCCAGCTCTTTATTTTCTTTAAGATGTGAGACTTGAACAGGTTTAAATACTGGTGGAGAGGAGTGATTAGAAGTGGGGAGAGCCAGTTTCTGGGTGTTTGGGATGTTCAGGGGCGTGGGAGTGGCTCCTGACTCCTGGGGGAGGGGTTTGCAAAGAGGTTGAAAATAGCTGTGGTGAGCAGGCCGGGGAAACTTCAAGAAGGCCGGGAGAGGGCAGCACCTTGACTGCACTGTCTACACAGTTCTCTTCAGCTGGGCTCAGCATCCTCCCCGCAGCGTGGACGTCACCTGGGATGGGGTTGGAAATGCAGATGGCCGGGCCCCACCTCGAACCTGCGGAGCTGCATTCAAGCCAGTCTCAGGGGACTTATCCTCAGGCAGGATTTGTAATGAGTTGGAGGCTGAGAGGTGAGGCCCAAGAGGGGGAGCTAGTATTACATTTGCAGGTGGTGACAAGGGCCAGGGCGCTGCCTCATCAGTCCTCAGTTTCCCTGTCTGTGAGATGACTTGATCGTGACCCCAAAGAACCACAGTCTTCAAAGGGCCCCAGCTGTAACCTCAGACAACCCCGGCTGTAATCCCGGCTCCCTCACTTGCAGAGCATGTGAGCCCAGAGGAGGAACTGAGCCCCACTAGACCTTTGTAGGGGCACTCCACCTACAAAATGGACAATATAAATGTGGTTGAGCTGAGCATCTTGGCGCACGCCTGTAACCCCAGTACTGGAAAGCTGAGACAGGCGGATGGATGGAAGGTTAGGATTGGAGGCCAGCCTTGTCAACTTAGTGAGACCCTGTTTCAAAATAAAAGATCAGCCGGGCGTGGTAGCACGCGCTTGTAATCCCCGCGCTTGGGAGGCGGAGACAGGAGGATCACGCAGGTTCGAAGCCAGCCGCGCTGGCTTAAGAGACCCTGTTTCCAAATAAAAATATAAAATAGGTCTGGGAGTGTAGCCCCGAGGTAGAAGGGTTTCCAGGAACCCCAGTACCACCACCAAAAAAAAAAAAAAAAAAAAAAATCAAAAGGGCTGGGTGTGTAGCTCCGAGGTGGCATGCTCCTGGGTTCAATTCTCAGTACCCTCTTCCCTCCCCCCCAAAAAAAGTGTGGCTATCTTATAGAGAGTACGAGCACGGCCATTCTGTTCCACACCCTGTTTTGAACACATGCATTTCCGATGCCACGGAGAGCTTGGAGGACAATACCAGTAACTGTGAACGTTACACTTGCTTATGCGCGAGTCTGTCTGCAAGAAACGCTGGTAAGTGCAGAAAGCTGAATCCGGCGACACCGAGCAGCACTGTGTACACAACACACGCAGAATGCTCCCACCCCCAGTGGCCTCGGCTCCCCGCAGGTGTTGCCCACCCACACCCGGCATTACAACTTGCTTTTGGATTTCAGACAACCCTCCTGCTACCACGGAACAATAACTTGCAAGCCACAATCCTCTGACGCCCACTTCTGCAAACACTTCGGGACTTTTTCCAAGACAAAGCCATATGGATCGTAGTGTTGACGCAGTTCTCGAACACTGAACATGTGTAAAATCATGCCAGCATCTTTATTAGGTTCCTCTTTTTTTAAAAGTGTGTCATTAATGAAGATTCCGAGCGTCTCGTTCCTCTCACTCCATTTCCCCCGTAAGCCCCGTGGTGTTTTGCATGATTTTGCATAACGTGGTGATATTTACGAGATGTGTGTATTGTATTACAGCGGAACTGGCTGCCAAGTTCTTAGCATAGTGCATGAAATCCAGTAAGCACGCAGGAAATGTGTATGGCTTGTTTTCCCCACACTGCCGGGGATTGTACCCAGGGGCGCCCTATCTCAGAGCTGCACCCTCAGTCTTTTTTATTTTTAGTTTTTGTTTTGAGAGTGGGTCTTGCTAAGTTACTGAGGCTGGTTTTGAACCTGTGATCTTCCAAGAAATGTGTTCTTATGTCATTTGCTAGTTTCAACGCTCACTGACCCCTTCTGGGGCACCTATAATGTTTCAGACACCGAGCTGGGATCTGTGTATTAACAATAATAATGACAGACAGGAGAATCATAGGTTTGATGCTAATCTACTGAGACCTTCAGCACCTCAGCAAGACCCGGTTTCAAAATAAAAAAAACAAAGTAGCCGGGTGTAGTGGTGCATGTTTGCAATCCCAGCATTTGGGAAGCTGAGATAGGAGGATTGCGGTTCACGGACAGCCTCAGCAGCTACTTAGTGAGGCCTTTTCAATCAGGGAGACCCTGTTTCAAAATAAAGAATAAAAAATATGACTGGGGTGTAGCTCGGAGGTAGAATGCTCCTGGGTTCATCCCCAGTATCACAAAAAGAAAGAAAGAAAGAAAGAAAGAAAGAAAGAAAGAAAGAAGAAAAATAGGACTGGGGGGTATAGTCAGGGGTAGAATTCCTCTGGATTCAATCCCCAGTAACACACACATGCAAAATAGTAACATTAATGTCAACAACAATAGTTATACCACCATCTCTGTCTCAGGACATGTGGCCACCACCAGATCCTTTCATTTAGAGGAAAATGTCAGTGGTGTTGCCACGCTGTTTAGAGCCATACTGTTCCTCAGTTCCACTTTGGGACCATTCGTTTCCTACTGCTAGCCACCAAGACACCAGTGGGATGTCCCCAAGGCAGCAGGAAAGGAGTTGTGTCAGGCACCTTAGCGTCTCTGCATCCTGGGAAACTTAAGCGAACAAGGACTTGGCCATCTTTGGGCAGGAACAACTATGTCATGGCCTCTTTCCTTTCTGCAAAGTGTGATGGTTAATTAATCTCAGGTGGGGAGAGGGTGGATGTTCATTAGCGTGGAGGCGCACACCAGGTGGGCACTGGGAGGGCTGCGAGGGTGTGGACCCTGACGGGCTCTGTCAGCTGGCTGGAGCTTCTGCCAGCCCAGTGCAGCTGCCTGGCCCTCCCCAGGCTCCTGACTTCCCTGGGACAGATGTTTGTGGGATTAATGCATGTTGATAACCCTGGAGGATGCACCGCTGTCTCCCCAGGCTCCCTGCAACCTGCCCAGTAGGTAAAGGGAGGCGCCCAGGAAACCTGCAGTGTCATCTGTGGGATGAGAGGCTTGTTTGGGTCCCAGGCAGAGCCGAATCAAGGTCAGCGTCGACCCTCTCCCTAAGGCTGCAGCTAGCTTCTCAAATCTCTACATCATGTACATATGTGTATATGTGTATATAAACACATACATAACATATAACCACATATAACTATATACACACACACATATATATACATATACATATATATATATATATATATATTTTTTGTTTGTTTTCATTCATGGTCTCTGACTGATCATTCCCTCCCCAAGGAAAGCCATTAAAAACTAAAATTCCTCAGCCAGGCATAGTGGTACATGGCTATAATCCCAGTACTTGGGAGGCTAAGACAGGAGGATCAGGTTGGAGGCCAGTCTCAGCAACTTAGCAAGACCCCATTTTCAAATGAAAAAGAAAAAGGTCTGTGAGGGGTGTGTGTTTGGCTCAGAGGTAGAATGCCTCTGAGTTTAACCCTCAGTTCCAAAAAAAAAAAAAAAAAGGTAAAATTTCAAGCAGGTCACAGGTCACTCTAGTCTCCCGGCTCCCCTACTTCTGACCCATGTCATGTAATTGTGCGCCACAAGCTTGCACCCGCTGGGTCGCCCTGCCCGGTTTATTGGCATTAGATCACGGCCCTTTGTCCAATCACATGCTTACACAGTGGTATATGCCTCAATCGCGTCTGCGCAATGGATTCTCCATAATCCAAAGCCTGGGGTTTGCAGAGCTTCTGGGTGGCTGAACACGTGGAGGTTCCCGGGAGGGGGATGCCCAGAGAGGGTATGACACATCCCGGCCCTTCTCCCACACCTTTGTAATATCTTTCATACCAAAATGGTACACCCAAGGGTCTCCCTGAGTTCTTTGAGCCGCTCAGGTAAATTGATGGAATCAAAGATGGGGTCCCGGGAACCCCCAGTCGGGGCCAGCAATGGGCAGGTGCAGTGTGTGGGGTCAGAACTGAGTTAGGGGATGCTTGACCGGTGGCCCCATGTGCAGAACTGCTTGCTTGATGGGTGGGAAAGCCCCACGTACTCGCGTCATGAGTGTCCAGCAGGAGAAACTGAGGCTGAGTTTGGAGCGAAAGGACGAAGTGTTTGCGATACTGATTCACGGGGCTGTCTGAGAACTGGCCACACCGCCCTGGGAGGGATTAGCTCACGCTGACCTGTTACTGTCCATCCCGGCTTCCCCTTCTACCGAGTGCCAGAGTCCAGCTCACTGCACAGCGGTGCTCAGCCAGCCCGGCTACTCACACGACCAGAGTGCACCCCACTACAGCACAGCACAGATGGTTCTGGGTCAAATCGTGCAAATCACCCTGCTTTTCTCTGCCTAAGCAGCTCTGCTTTAAGGATGGGCACAGGTGGAGAAAGAGAGAGGGAGAGGGAGAGGGAGAGGGAGGAGAGAGAGAGAGAGAGAGAGAGAGAGAGAGAGAGAGAGAGAGAGTGTGTTTGTGTGTGTGTGGTACTGGGGACTGAACCTAGGGGCATTCTACCTCTGACCTACATGTTCAGCTCTTTTTTTGTGTGTGTGTGCTGAAGCAGGGTCTTGCTAGGTTGCTGAGAACCTCACCAAGTAGCAGAGGCTGACTTGGAACCTGCAATCCTCCTGTCTCAGCCTCCCAAGTACTGGAATTACAGGAGGGCGTCAACTATGCCTGGCTGAAGGAAAGATTTTTTGTTTTGTTTTGGTTTGTTTTTTTGTGGTACTGGGGGTGGAACCCAGGAGCTTTCTACCTCTGGGCTATCCTCCCAGACCTATTTTTAGATTTTATTTGTAAACAGGGTCTCACTAAGTTGCTGAGAGCCTCACTAAGTAGCCGAGGCTGGCTTCGAACCTGTGCGGTCCTCCTGTCTCGGACTCCTAAGTGCTGGGATTACATGCGTGCGCCACCACGCCTGGCTGAAGGAAAGTTTTTAATGGTATATTTTCCTTGCTGTGTGACTTTGAGAGAGTTGCCTAATTTCTGTGCCTGGCACCATTCTAAGTACTTTACATGTGATAATACTGTGTGTGTGTGTGTGTGTGTGTGTGTGTGTGTGTGTGTGTGTGTGAGGGGGTACTTGGGATTGAATGCAGGGCTGCTCTATCTGTGAGCTACAACCCAGCCCTACTTTTTTAAATTTTGAAACAGGGTCTTGCTAAGTTGTTGGGGGCCTCACTATGTTTCTGAGGCTGGCCTTGAACCGCAATCCTCCTGCCTCAGGCTCCCAAGTACTGAGATTATAGGTGTGAGCCAGCATACCTGATGTGATGCCATTTCTACTTCTTTTAATCATTCTTTGAGGTCAGAATTCTATCCAAATTTAGCAGATAAAAAAGATGAGAAAGCCGGGCGTGGTGGTACACACTTGTAATCCCAGTACTTGGGGGGCTGAGACAGAGGATCACAGGTTCGCAGCCAGCCTCAGCTACCTAGTGAGACCCTCCACAACTTAGTGAGACCCTGTTTCAAAACTAAAGGAAAAAAAAATAGGGCTCAGAGGTAGAATGCCCCTGGATTCAATCCCCAGTTTCTCCCCCCCCCCCAAAAAAAAAACATGATAAAGAAACCAAGAAACAGAGATGTCAAATAACTTGCCCACAACCACACAGCCTGCGGGTAGCAGAGCCCCAGCTAGCTGCCTCTACATTTTGGGCTCTTAACCACCATACTGTAGGCCCTACCCAAAGGTACACTGTGAGCTCTGAGATAATACAAGTGATGTGCTTAGGATGGGCCTGGCCAACAGTATCCAGTATGAACTCTCTGAATTAGTTGCCATGGTTATCAGTGATGCTGATCTTGGAGAAAGGGACATTGCCCTCCATCCTCCGGCCCACTCACCTGGGCAAGGCAGCCTGGGAGCAAAGCCAGAGCCAGGCTTCATGAGCACCAGGTGGCCACTATGAGCCCCCAGCCCGGGGTGCACCCCTCTCCACCTCTGAACACCTGCTCAGACCCGGGCCCCTGGGATCCATCCCATCGCTTCTGACCTCCGGTCTTCATCTAGCACCACCTGCCTCCAGCTCATCCTCTTTGGACTCCTCAAAGTCACCCTCACAGGTGACTTCAGAGACACTTCGTGGAAGAATCAGACCGGAACTGCATTAATGAGGCCCCGGGGACCTGCCGGCAAGCTGCCATCTGGAAAAGGTGGTGGCTGTGGCTGCCGGGCACCGACTGGACGCGAGTAAGGGCTGGGCGCTGAAGATCGCGGCCCCTGTGTGTGGGTGTTTGGAGCAGCTCCAACCAGGGGGAGAGTCTATCTCTCTGCTCCTCAAACCTGGGCTGGTCTCGTGAGTTGCTTGCAGTCATGCACCGTGGTAGAACATTCCAAAGCACAGGCCTCGGCTGCTTTCACCCTGCTTCCATTTGTCCTCAAAGGAGAGGCTACAGTGGCTCAAGGCCCCAGACAGGCTGTGGTTTGTCCCCCAGGCCCCAGGCCCCAGGCCAGACTTCCTCTGGGGAAGTGGTTTCTCCTGGTCCCTAGTCCCAGTGCTATAGGAAAAATAGCATCTCCCCTCTCTAGCCCCCTGTATCCCTCCTGGCACCCAGGGCCCCACCTGTGCACCTGCTCAAACTAAGCTGGGGCTAGCAGTTGGAGCCAAAACCTTTGCTTCCAAACCCCAGCCTCCCCCCATGCTCAATCTCAAGAGTATCTGCCACCCCAGAGGCATGGGTAGCCCCTGGGAGAGGACTGGTAAAGGAAGGTGACTCATAGAAAGCCCAGCTCCTAAGCCAGGCGTGGTGGCACATGCTTGTGATCCCAGCATTTGGGAGGCTGAGACAGGAGGATCACAGTGAGGCCCTTTGCAACTCAGTGAAACCCTGCTTCAAAATAAAGACTAAAAAGTAGGGCGAGGGGAATGCCCCTGGGTTCCATCCCAGTAATAGGGGTGGGGGGAGAAAGCCCAGCTTCCCTACAAACTGGGGAGCAGAAAAGTGGAGGCCTCTACAGAGGGTCAAAGATAAAGGGGAGGAGTTGGGCACAATGGTGCACTCCTGTGATCCCAGCATTTGGGATGCTGAGACAGGAGGATCGCAGTTTCGATGCCAGCCTCAGTAGCTTAGCGAGACCCTGTCTCAAGATAGAAAATTAGCTAGGCTTGGTGGCAGGCACTCGTAATCCTAGTACCTGGGAGGCTGACACAGAACGAGCACATGTTTGCAGCTGGCCTCAGACACTTAGCAAGACCCTGTGTAGCTTGGTGAGACCTTGTTTCAATATAAAAGGGCTGGGGCGGGTTGGGGGGGGTGTAGCTCAGAGGTAGAACTCTCCTGAATTCCATCCCCACTATCACAAAATAAACAAAGGAATGAATGAATACATACATACATACATAAATAAGACAAGAGGGGAGGGATACAGCAGAAATTCCAAGTAAGGGCCGAGGGAAGACTCCGAGGGGTGCTGGTGGGGAGGCAGAGGCAGGCCTAAGGCAGCCCCCCAGGAAGTAGAGGTCATTATCACCCCCCTAGGCATCTTCCAGCCCTCTTGCCCACCTAGTGCCTAACTGAATCGGGATCTGATTAGTTTCTGTGTCCTGGCTGTGGGCCAAGGGGGGCGCGGGCGCGGGCAGACCTGGGAGGGCCGGGAGATCCGCAGGGCAGGCCTGAGTCTCCCACCCAGCCGCCCAGCCGTGTGGGAAGAAGCTCTCCCAGATAAGAAGCATATGTGGCTGGGAGGGGGCCCGCCTCCCCCAGGGCCCGCGGCCTCGCAGGCCCCACCCCCAGCCACGCACCCTGGTTACCAGGGATTCGGGCCAAATTCAAATATGTCAATTTCAGGTGATGAATGATCAAACCCTTCCTCATTTGCATGTTAAATTTCCTCGTGGTGGAAATAAATAGTCTCGGTTCATCAGAGGAGAGCTTCCCTTAGAGCCTTTCATTAAAGGCGGCAGGGACGCTTCATTGGCACGCTCTGTCTGGGGGCGCAGCCACACTCCCCCAGGGCGGCGGGGACTGTTCCATGGGAAATACATCAGGAGTTAGGAAGTGGGAGAAGATGAAGGGGGAGGAGAGAGGGTGTGGCCCGGCATGACACCGGAGTGTCCCACCCTGTCCTGTGCACGGTACTCCTGTGGAGGCGCCAGGTCTCTTCCCTACTTTAGCTTGCAGTGTGACCCTGGGTGCATCAGTGTACCTCCCTGGGTCCCAGTTTCTTTCAGTGTGTAAGCTGGGACACAGGCTAACTGCTTGGTGAACTTCCCAGGCTGCCCCATAAGAGTAAGAAAGGTAGAACAGGCCTGGCGTGGTGGCGCACACTTGTAATCCCAGCATTTAGGAGGCTAAGACAGGAGGTTTGTGGTTTGTGGACAGTCTCAGCTACTCAGTGGGGCCCTTTGTAATTCAGGGAGACCCTGTTTAAAAGTAAAGAATAAAGAAATAGGGCTGGAGGTGTAGCTTGGAGGTAGAATGCACACACACACACACACACACACACACACACACACACACACACACGGTAGAACAGAGTTAAAGATGATCTGTGGCCGGGCGTGGTGGCGCACGCTTGTAATCCCCGCGCTTGGGAGGCAGAGACAGGAGAATCGCGCAGGTTCGAAGCCAGCCCCGCGCGCTGGCTTAGGAGACCCTGTTTCCAAATATAAAAATGTAAAAAGAGGTCTGGGAGTGTAGCCCGGAGGTAGAAGGGCTTCCAGGAACCCCAGTACCACCAAAAAAAAAAATAAATAAATAAATAAATAAAAAAAAAATAAAGATGATCTGTGCAGGCCTGTGTGGTGCGGGGTCAAGCTGTGGACCCATGAGGACCATGCAGGACTTAGGAGACGGTGGCTCCTCTCCACCTGGCCCAGCCTCAGAGGACAATGAAAAATCCCTAGCCATGGCAACCCTCTCTTTGTCCTGCCCACGGTTCCTAGTGCCTGGCTGCCCCTTCCTGAGCCCGTGAATACACAGGGACACTGAGGGAACTCACACATGTCCAGGGGGCCAGGGGAGGCGATGCCCCAACTCAGCCGGTCCCTCCATGTATGTCCTGGGTGCCCAGCCTGGCCAGGGAGATGCCACCAAAGCAGATTGGCTCCTGGCGCTTTTGGTCTATCTGGTAGACCATGCATGGGGAGACTCAGGAAGCACCCAGCAAAGATGCGGGGGCCCTGAGCTTTGTGTATAATTCTGAGAATAACCCCTGCCCTGTGCCTGGAAGTCATTTCTACTTGGGGCCCTGGCATGAGGCTGAGACTGGGCCTGGACACCAGCATTTTGTGGCTATGTCTCTCCTTGATGTCCATTGGCCCTGCTCCCAGAATTCCCCTCTTTATCCCCTTCCCTGGGCTGGGGTCCAATGAGCCAACACCCCCATCCATCCCTTGGTTCCTTCAGAGCGGGGCCCCCCCTTCATCCCCAAACCAGTACTCATGAAGGAGAGTTTGAGGAAACAGGTTGCCATGGAAACCCAGCTGGCCGAAGTTTTGGGACTTGGGCTGCTTCTTATGCTATTCTTATACTTTAAACTTATTAGGTTTCTTTTTGTTTGTTTGTTTGTTTTGTTTTGGTGGTACTGGGGATGGAAACCAGGGGCCAGGGACATTCTACCTCTAAGCCTTACCCCCAGCCCTATTTTTTATTCTTTATTTTGGAACAGAGTCTCACAGAGTTGCAAATGGCCTCACTAAGTAGCTGAGACTGTCCGCGAACCTCGATCCTCCTGTCTCAGCCTCTCAAATGCTGGGATCAGAAGCGTGCGCCACCACGCCCAGCTATTATTTTTATTCTTTATTTTGAAACAGGTTCTCAGTGAATTGCAAAGGGCCTCACTAAGTAGCTGAGGCTGTCCGCGAACTGCGATCCTCCTGTCTCAGCCTCTCAAATGTTGTAATCAGAAGCGTGCGCCAGCATGCCTGGCTTGAATTTATTAGTTTTAACTGACATGATTATTGCAATGTTGATCGACGGCACAAGGAGCCAGCTGTACCTCTTGCTGAACACTAGTCCTGACCCTAAGGGGCAGTGCCTGTCACGTCCCTCCCTCCTTTATTGCCTCCGGAGGCCAGGCCAGGGCATCCTGGTCCAGGAAGGACTTGTGTTAAAGTGGATGAGGCTTCCCTTGGGGTTGGTGGACGGGCTGGTGCTAGGGCCATGCTAGGAGATGTTTCTGGGCCTCTCTGGGTAACCCCAAGTAACCAAGAGCCTCAACCCATGTCTTTTCCGTGTCTTCTACTAGTGGCTCAACCTCCGCATGGAGGCTTTTAGCAGGAATTCGCCGAGGTGGCCAGGGCGAGCTGCTCATATTTTGGGAGCTGGGGCTGGACTTGGCTCAGGTGAGCGAGCTTGGCCAGGCTTCTCTCAGCCTTCATCTTTGCAGGTGTACTGTGGAGGTGCCGCACCTGCCCGGCTCGCCCATCCCATGCCAAGATCCAGGAAGTACCAATAAAGGCCGCCCTGTGTGCTGGAAAGTGCCATCTTGGGTTGTATTACAAGGACAGGAGGGGGCTGGGGAGGCTCCAAGGGAGAGCAGAGGGTGGCTGCCCAGTTGTGCCCTTCTTGCTGGGCCAGGCCAGCGGTGCCCATGTGAGCTAGGCCCCTGTCCCTGGCATAGGAGAACTCCCATGCACAGAAGGGAAACTGGGAGAGGCCTGGGGACAGCAGTGCCGTGTGGTAGGATTCTGGTTCTTATGGAAGGTGATGCTCTCCAGCACGCATCTGGCAGTTTAGAGATATTTTTGGATGTCACATCTGTGGGAGGAGCAGCTATTGGCATCTGGTGGAGAGAGGGTAGGCATGCTATACAGGTGCATAGGACCCCCGCCTCCAAGACTAAGTCTGCTCCAGCTCTAGCCCTCCTCTGGGCAGCTCATGGCTGCAGCCCCAGGTCCAGCAAACTGTCCTGCCACTCCTGTTGGGAGAGGTGGCCCCATGGGTGCAGAGGGGGCTCCTCGCAGCCCTTCTGCCTTTCCCCATCCTCGGCCTCCGGGTCAGGGGAAGGACAGTGTGCCAGGCTGCGGCCTCTTCCTCTTCCTCCATCTCTACCTCGCCTCATCCCTCCCTGCGGATTACGACATTTCTAAACTCGTTAACTTTTAATTACTACCTTCCCTCTGCCTGAGTACACTGGCTCCGTGCCACCGTACGTCTCTATTAAAATTCAATTTATGTCCATCACAACTAATTCCTGCGTTTCAGCGCTTTCAACGTCAGCTTTCAATTTGTGGACAAGATGCCCAAAGTCAGGGCGGGATTGGGGCAAGTCTCCCCAAGAGACTGGTGACTTGCGGATGGGGTCTGGCTCTGCTGAGGAGGACGAGGTGGAGACCAGGCCTACCTGGGGTGGGGCAACAAGGTGGGCGTGGCTCTCATTAGTCCTTGGTGGCTCTACCCCACTCCCCCTTCCACTCGGAGAGACACCAGTGTCTAGACACGTCTCTGTGTGTCCATCTTCTGTGACGTTAGTGACCACGGCAAGTGCATGAGTCAGGGCAAGGACAGCCTGAGGTGTTAACCAAGGAGACGCTTCATAAAGTGCTCCCTGGACCATTAGCAAAGGGAGCTGGGGAGGGGCAGGAGATCAAAGCCCCCGAAGCCTGCCAGCGCTTGAGGACACAGCCTGGGGTGCTCTTCCTGGAGTCCCTATCTCCCCTCTCCCATCCTGCCATGGTGCCCATGGCATCCCCCAGCCCCAGGGTCCCGGCCCTCAGTCCTCCCTCCGCTTTGCCTGTGAGATTCCTTGTGCTCAGAGACACCATCACGGGTAGCTCCCCGGCTCCTCCACCTGCCCCATGACGCCCCTCCCAAGGCCACCAGACCTTCCTGTCCCTCACTCCAGCCGACAGTGCTCCCAGGCAGCAGAGTGGACCACCTGGTCCTTCTCGGAGGGCCTCTTCCCTTCCATGGCATCTCAGCTTCCCCTTGCCCCCTGGCCTGCTGAGATGGCTCTCATCCTTGCTATCCATTGCTTTCTAAAACATTCTAGCACATTCTAGCTCTTTCTCTGATGCAGTATCCAGTCTAGACTTCGGCCATTTCTGTGTCCAACTGCCCTGCTGACATCAGTGGTCCCTGGCGTCAGTATCTTCTCCTTCGACTTCTCTCTCCATCACCGGAAGCCCAGTATTGTGTCCTCTAAAGCCTCCCTCTCCACCGGGGTATCCCTCCCTTCCTCCCTGACCACTCACCTTCCTCCTTCTCCCCCGGGGCAAGCGGATCCACGAGTCGGCCACACCGACCCCTAACCCTGTCTCAGGGCCAGTCGGCCCTCCACCTCCAGCCTCACCAAGAAGGCCCACTACCGCCCCTCCCGCCACGACTGACCACAGCTCCTGACCGCCCTCCCTCCACTCCTTCCAGGCCACTGAGAAAAGACTCACATGCAGACAGTCATGTCCTTTCCCTGGGAAAGATAATTCAAGGACTCCATACTGGTTTTAGCAGAAAACACAGGTTTCCTAAAAGAACCACGGAGCCCTGACTTGAGCTGGCCCCGCCCAGGTCCCTGCCTTTCACCCCTTCCCAGCTCTTTGCCGCTCAGGCCTCCTTTCAGCCCCTGTAGCTGGAACATGTCCACACACGTTGCTCCCTCGACATGCCCCTGGCCCCCTCCAGCCCTGGAGAAATTTTGGGGTCTGGGTATCCCCTATTGAATCTTCTAGACTTGTGATTTCCATTAATGGCAATCTCCCAACGGGCATCCAATGATAAGTCACTGTTTGACTCTGCACTCCGGAGGTGAGGCCTTGCCGGCTGGGTTTGCACTGAGTCACCACGCCCAGTCTCTGATCACAACAGCAAGCGCTGACCCAGTCAGGCCAGCATCCCCTGCTAGGGACACCCAGCAGGTCCACACCTATTGTCCAAGCGCTGCACCTTCCGGGGGTCTTCCTGAGCTCCTCCAGCTCCTGTTCGCCGCTGCCTGCCCTGCCCTGAAACCTTAGCACTCGGCATGCCAGTTGCTCGACCCTGTGCCGGCCTTGCACACCGCCCTCCAAGCCTCGCTCACGCCAGGCAGACAGCCGGCCCTGAATCATCATCCGATGCGAGAACAGGTGCCCGCACCGCCTGATGCTCCTTCATCAGGCTCAGAGGCAGGAGACCTCACAGCATCCTTGCTTCTATGGCTTTAGACGGTGGGTGAGCAACAGAAGCCAAGCCTGGTGTGCCTCATGTATTGGGGGGACCCCTGCAGGTGCGAGAATGGTCGGGGATGGAGAAGAGGAAGTTAGATGAAAATGGTGGGCAGGGATCTGGCAGGAGGCAGGGCTTTGGAGCATTGATGAGAGTTGCTAGACATGAGGCGCTCAGAGCAGGCCCGGCCCTGGGTACGCTCCGCTCCGGGGAAGTCTCGGCCATGAAGATTTCTTCTGCAGTGATTTAGAAAGCTGGGACCATCCTCCAAAGGCTGGGTCCTGCAAGGGCCCCTGCCCTGGGAAAGACAGGCAACCCCCAGGCAGCAGCGCGCAAGGGCAGAGGTGCAGGTCTGGGGTGCAAGAAATCCCAGGGAAACCTGACATTCTGTGCAGTGCTGTATCACTACAGGAAAGCTGCTGAACGTCTCTGAGCTGGGACTCTTAAGTCAGGCAGCGGAGATAAGATGTACCAACATCCCAGAACCACTACCACTAACGGCCTGTCTGGTTTTGGTCATACACCTCTCCCCCCTCCCCACAGGCTCCGGTTCCCTCTGGGAGGCCTGCGGGTCTCTGGGCTCCGCGTCTGCTGCAGACTCACACTTCTAAGGGGAGGTCAGAGGAGAAGCATGGTGCGGCAGCTGGCCCCAGGGGCGTCCCTTCATCCTCTCTGGGAGGAGGTTCAAAGGCTGCCGGCAGCCCTGCCTGGCCCCGCTGCCTTTGTGGCCCTCCCCGGGGGCTGTCTTCCATGGGCTTTCTTCTCCCCGAGGCTGTGCCTGTGTGTTCCCAGCCTCCACAGCATCCTCAGAGATGGCGGCAGGGCAGTGGGGCGACACCTGCTTCCCCCCCACTCACCAGGGCAGCTGGCCTCACATCCCCGCTGGCCCCTCAGAAGGGTTCCCTGGCTTTGTGCCTCTTGGAACAGAGGACACCTGGTGACTGGGCAGGGACAGGAAGCCTGTGGGTGTCTGGGCAAAAGAGACAAGGCACGTGGTCCTGGTGCTCTCTGGATGACCCCAGGCAGGCTCCGAAGCTTCTTTGAACATTCTTCGTTTGCTGAACGAGGGTAATAACACTCACTTTGTGTGTTGCTCTGAAATGGAAAAGTACCTGGCATTGAGCGAGCCCTGTAAACATTAGCTCTCCTCCGGGTGTGCACGTGTCTGATTACGTGTGGGAACCTGTGCGTGTGCGCAAGCGTGCGGCATCTGCCCTGCTGCGTTTTTTCCCCCCTGTTTAAATGTAGGAATAATTACATAAGAAGGCCTTACAAAGTGGGATAAAATAATCTGGTAGGTAGGTGATTTCACTGAGGCACGGCCAGCTAGGGGACAGTGGTGCCCTCCGCGGCAGCCCGAGCTGGCGCACTGGACGTATGTGAGGATATAAACAGAGGCTGAATTGATTCCCCTTGGGGGTGGCTCCGGGCTGGGAAAGGAACTGACAGGAGGGGCCAGGGGGCAGTAACTGATGGAAGAGGCTCCAGGGCCCATCCAGGAGGCCTGACCCTGATGGCTATGTGTGTGACCATCCCACCCAGCCAGAGAAAGTCACAAAGACACCTGCTTGCTGCATGGATGGGCTCGTACCCTGAAATGTGGGCATACTGAAGGAATCCCCTCTCTCATTTTCTTTTCTTATTTATTTATTTATTTATTTATTTATTTATTTATTTATTTTGTGGTACTGGGGATTGAACCCAGGACATTCTATCTCAGAGCTACATGCCCAGCCCTGTTTCTTATTCCTTATTATTATTATTTTTTGAAACAGGGTCTCACTAAGTTGTGGAGGACCTCACTAAGCAGCTAAGTCTGGCTGTGAACCTGCGATTCTCCTCTCTCAGCCTCCCAAGTACTGGGATTACAAACCTGCACCATCATGCCCGGCCCCCTCTCCCATTTTCTAAGAGGCACACCAGATCCTATCCATCCGCACAAATATCGAGTCTCCCCACCCCGCAGCACACACCCCCCCCACACCCCCCCGGGTCACTTTGCAAAGCTGTGCACCTGTTCCGGGGACGAGGAGGACACTGGGGCTGAGACCTTTGGAAATGCCTTCCCCAGCAACATCCCACTGGTGTAAGAAAAGGGATTCCATTTCTTTAGAGTCAGATTCTGCTTTCTACTCAAGGGGCACCCAACTCTTTATTTCTCAAACTGGGAGTTCAAGGCTGGGCTCAAAACAGTTAAACTCATCACCAATTTATGGAGGACAGCACTTGTTAAAGTGGGGTTCTTTTACAAAGGGCTCTAGACCATGGTGGTGATGTGGGAGGTGAGGGGAGACCCCAGGGGACCGTGTGGAGGAGACAGGCACAGGTGCATTGTGAGTTCAGGGGCTTGTTTCCAGATGCGTCCCAGGTTCCATCCAGAAGGACCCTTGCATCATCCTGATGGTCTACATTTCGTGATTGTTGTACCATGTCTGTCTAGGGGCTTGACCATTAGCATTTCACATAGTCCATTTAATGACCTACCAAGGCCAGCATTACTGTGTCCATTCCAGAAAGAAAAACAAAACTCAGAGTGGCCAATGTTGGCCCCGGTCACAGAGCTGGGGGCAGGTGGCTGCACTCAGGTGCCCAACACCAAGGTCTCTGCCCCAGCAATGACTGTGATCTCACACTCGCTGTGGTCACTCTACAGCCGCGATGGGCTACGTCTACCACGGCCTCGTCGCAACACCAGCCAGTGATGGGTTGCATTACCCCGGCAGTCCCATAGGATTATAATGGAGCTGAAAATTCCTATCCCAGAGCAATCTTGTGGCTACGCTGCATCATAACACAAAGCCTTACTCACGTATTTGCAATGACGCTGGTGTTGACAAACCAAGCCATTCCTCATGTACGAGTCCGGCACATCCCACTGTGCTCAGCCCGTAACACTTGGTAATGATAATAGATGGCTATGTGCCTGCTTTATGTGTTTACTGTACTCCACGCCCTACTGATACGTTAGAGTGTACTCCTCCTACCAATAAGGAAGTGTTTACCGTAGGGCAGCGTGCCCCGTCGGGCCAGCCGCGGCCTTGTGCATCTGGTGTCCACGTGTTCTGATTGTATCGGGAGGCCACATCAAGCCATTGACCTTACTATCTCAGTTGCTGTAAGTACACTCCAGGATATTTCCACAATGACAAAATCGGCGGCCGACACATTTCTCAGAGCACATCCCCAACATTAAGCAACGCCTGACTGTACTTCAATAGCTGCCTAGGTGTGCTTTTGTAGATTTCTCTCTCTTTCACACACACACACACACACACACACACACACACACACACACACACACACCACCACCACCACCACCACCACCACCACCACCACCACCACCACCACCACCAAAACCACCCAGATGTATTTGGTTACAAATCCTTCCAGGAATACAGACTAGTTAAATTGATGGGAGCACTTTTAATTTTATTTTCTCTCAACTTGTTGAGCAAATTTAGCCATTTCTCTGCCTGCCTGAAAATTGGACGTGGCCACCCTACTCAAAGCCCGGGGCTTGCCGAAGATTAGGGAGTCCTCAGTGCCAAGCAGTGGCCGGGGAGAGCCATGAGACGCCAGCCAGCCAGCCTCCTACGTGATGTGTGTACCTGTGTTTAAAAGGCGAGCCTGGAGCCTTTTGTTGAGCCGAAAATAAGAAAGTTATCAAAATCTAATGAGATTCGTCAAAGGGACCCATGATCTAGCCTGAAGGGGCTCCCTTGGCTAAATTACAGCACTGAAATGGATAATGATGTGGATGGATTAAAAACACATTGAAAAAAATATCTGAGTAAACATATAGGAGTAAATGTAAATGTACATATATTTATTCAGATCTATGTATTGACCTACACATATAAATTATGATGCTAAGTTGTTTTGAAGGAAGTGAGAAAAGACATCTAGTGAAAGTCAAAAGAATGATATGAAATCTCCTTATCACAAATGCCACCACAAGAGGCAAGAAGTGATTTGGGGAAGGTGGGCGTGGTGGTGCATGCCTGTAATACTAGTACTTGAGAGGCTGAGACAGAAAGATGACAGGTTTGAGGCTAGCCTCGGCATCTTAGAGACACCCTCACCAAATCTGTGAGATCCTGTTTCAAAATAAAAAAGGAAAAGATCTGGGCGTGTAGCTCAGTGGAAGAGTATTTCTGGCTTCAATCCTTAGTACCCCTTGACACATCCAAGAAAAATAATTTCTGAGTGTGAAGATTGTGTGTGGTTCAGTAGGAGGTGCCTGGTCCTTAGAACTATTATTTAGAAGTCAAGTAATAGAGCCAGGCGTGGTGGCGCACGCTCGCAACCCCAGCATTTGGGAGGCTGAGACAGGAGGACCGTGGTTCGCGGACAGCCTCAGCTACTACTTAGTGAGGCCCTTTGAAACTCAGTCTAGACCCTGTTTCAAAATAAAGAATAAAAAATAGGGCTAGGGGTGTAGACTGGAGGTAGTACTGCAAAAATAATAATAATAATAATAATAATAATAATAATAATAATAATAAGGGAAGTGATAGTATGTCAGCAGTAAATTTTTAACTACAGCAAAATTGTGCATGTGTATATGTGTGTGTGAGAGTAAGAAAAATGAGCCAAACATTAACAAGTGTTAAACTATGTGGATGGGGTTCATAGTTGTATTATGTACCATTTTTCTAAGCTATGACAATTTTCAAAATAAAAAAAAGACAGAAAAAACACCTGCTATGAGCCAGGCTCTCACTGGGAACAGAGATGGATAGACAGAGGTGGACACACACAGGTGGCTTCTAGTCATCCATCATCCCTTATCCCTTCTGCTAAAAACCTTCGCTCTCCTTCCCCACCGTGTGGTTATAGTGTGGGCAACTGGCATGCCCTAGAGTAGTCACATGATATAGAACTGGCCAATCACAGTGCTACATGCTGCTGCTCACTGTGATGGGTCAGGGATGGTCTGAGCTGGGCCAATCAGAACTCTTCCCTGGGATTTTCCTTCTACTCTGAGATCAGGCAGCTGTGGCTGAAATTCCTGAACTTCTCACGGTCACCTGCCACGTGAGAAGAAAGTCTGAACCTAGAGGTGGGCACAGCTGAACAGGCCGGAGGGAAGAGGGCCCAGGAGCGGCAAGTTCTAGGTTCTAAAGTCCAAAGTCCCTGCAACTGCTGAGGTTCTGGAAGCTCTAATCTCAGTCCTGTTGTCTATTCCCAGGGTCCTAGGTATATCATTGGAAGGCCATATTTCATGGGGCAGATTGTGGACGGTCACAAAGGACCGAGGAGAAGGAGAAATGTGTGTATCCAAACCTGCATGAGAGAAAACGTATGTACAATCAGAGAGGCTTTCTGAAAGAAGGCATCCATGCCTTGCAGCAGAGAAAAGGTTTCGAGGGGCGATATTCCAAGTGGAGGGGATTGAGCAATTTCCACAAAGGTAGAGGAGAGGGAATATTCTAGAATTGTCTTTGGACCCATAGCAGTCTGGTCTGCGGGCAGGCAAACCAGCTCAGGTGGGAGTAACGGGAGGCCAGGACATGTTGCCAGGAGGAGACACCAGAAAGCCCAGAGGCCACACTAACTAAGCAGGGCAGACCTCGCCTGTGGGCATGGCAGGCGTGTGATTAGAAGGCCCTCCTGACCAGACCCACGCAGGCATCTCATTGCCACCACGCCACGCCAGCCCGCGCTCCGCAGGCACCGAGCGAAGGGGACGAGTTTCCCTGGTGGAAGCTCATTTACTTCTCTGCAATGACTTCCACCCAACGTGCTATAAAATGGGATATTTGCATTCTCCCCACGGCTTTGTTTTCTAGAATTTGCAGAGCACAGTTAGCTGAAAGATGGCTCAGGATGCACATTAAGGAAGCAATTGAAGTGAGCCCTCCTTGAGAGGCAGGGTGGTGGATGGTAGAGGACGGCGGCTCTGAGTCCGACCACTTACATCTGAAGCCCCGCGCAGAGCTTTGACCTTGGGTGAGTTTTTTAACTTCTCTAAGCTTCGTCTTGCTCATCTGTAAAATGGGGAAAAGACTTGGGCCCACGCATGGGATGGCCGACAGGATTGAATGATGCAAGCACAGGGTAGGCATCCTGTTTGCCACACAATACAATCTTTTCCATTGCCGGTGATCGCTGCCGTTGCCCACGGCTGGGTTGTGGCCGCCACCTGGACGCCTCTGGGCCTAAGAGCTGAGTGTTTCCAAAAGTGGCCTGGGCCCCTGGTGAACAGCACCCTGGTGTCCTGGCAGCACAAGGAGCGGCTCTGCACCAGATACGGGATGATTGCTCCTCTTCTAGAATCCTGTTCCGGCTTCCTGCCGGATGTCTAGGGCAGGCTGGGCAGCCTGGCACCATTGGTACTCATTTACACCATCTGCAAACTCTCTATTTATTTTTATATCCCTAGCTCTTTTATATATTTTTAAATTTTTGAAACCAGGTCTTGCTAAGTTGCTGAGGCTGTCCTTGACCCTGTGAGCCTCCTGTCTCAGCCTCCCAAGTACTAGGATTACAGGGGCGTGCCACCACTACTGGCTTTCATCTGCCCCATTCAGGCCCATACCCTGCCCAGGAGGACGCAGGGGCTCTTCAGAGACTGTCAACTGCCCTGGGGGTATAACAGGCAGCAGCCAGAAGCAGCTCTGGGTGTGCAGCTAAAAACCACAGCAGGGGCTGCTCAGGGGCCCTTTCAGGTGAAAACCTGGAGAAACTGAGGCCCAGAACAGCCTGCACTCTGGGATCCCTTGCTTTCTGGTCCAGGTCCGCCCCAGGAGGAAAGGATTGTCCTCCTGCCCTGGTCTCTCCTGTCCCCCCTTCCTGGCCAACGTGACCAGAACACACCAGCCAGTCCAATCCAGGATAGGGCAGAAGGGCCGGGGGACGGGGTCCCCGGAATTCTGGCCTCCCTGTTTCATAAAGGAAAGGATGGTTCTCTTGGAAGGACAGCTCCTCAAGCAATTAAACCCCCTCCTCTCATTTGCATTCCTGTCCCTGGCCTGCAGATTTGTATCAACATCCCCAGGGCAAGGCAATCTTGTTTCCCCAACAAAACCGATTATGCACATCAGGCCTGGGGATTAATCACCAGCTACTGGGTTGAGAGCCAGTAAAAAAGGCCGAGATGCGAGGATAAGGGCAGGAGGGAGGAGGCTCTGTGCCTGCTCTGCAGGGCCAGGCTGGCGGTGGGTGGGGGCTGCCCGTCTCACGGGCTTGGCAGCAAGGAGGAATAAAGCCTGGGGGTCCCACTTGAATGACCCCCAAACAAATATCTCCTTTACGGTGTACCCCAGGCTGCGGCACACACGCCCACTCCTCCGTTGCATCCTGGCCCCTCTAATAGAGTCTTTATCCCAAGGTCTGTTTCTGAATGGGCAGCACCCTGGTCCACTGCCCTGCTGCCTGCCCGTGGCTGGGAACAGCAGGGCCAGTCTCAGCCCTGGGGCTAGGGCTGCTTGAGAGCACTGGAGCAGGAGTCCACGGCCCAGTTCTGTCCCCATACTGCCCTGGGAACCCTTAGGTGCCGGGACAGGGCCGGCCGCGGGGAGGGGAGGGGAGGCGTGGCTTGCCTGTACTCCAGAGAGAACTTGGTCAGCTCCCGGTTGTTGTGGAGCCATTTAAACTCCAGTGGCCAGCTGCCCTCGGCCATGCAGGTGAGCACCAGCCGGTTGCCCTCCAGGTGCTCCTGCGTCCGCGCCGGCTCCGTCTTGAAATACGGGGACACGTCATCTGCGGGAAACAGGGACACAGGCCTCCGGTTAGTTCTTGCTGGGGACACGTGTGGCCCACTCGGGCTCCAAGACCAACAGCGCAGGTGAGGCCAGGGCATTTCCCCAAGGCCAGGTGGCTAGCCAGGGCTCGAACCGGGTCGGCCTGACCCCAGAGAGTCTACCAAGCAGAGCCCTGCCTCCCTCCGCTCAGATGGCGCTGGGTCCAGGCCCCCCACATCCCTAATGGAATCCTAACATTCCACACCCTTTGCATCTGGGTTTCTCCCTCCAGGAGAAAGGAAAGGGAAGGATGCTCTCTGTACCGCAGCCAATGAGAACACAGAGGGAGACAGACGTAAGGGCAGGTGGCAGAGGGTGTCTGTCCCGCTCCCTACGCACTGGGAGCAGAGTCCATTCCCTGGCCCCCACTGCTGCAGGCTGCTTGCTCGTCCACCCTGGGCCGCTGCCAGCCCGCCTCAACCTCCCCTTTCACACCAGGATGGCTGTCTGGGGAAGGAAATAGCTTTGTTTGGACTGCAGCGGTCACCCTCTGCAGAGCCACCTCCGGCCTGGCTCAGCCCCCTGACTCACTCCACAGGGATAATTTGCTTAGGGTCGCGGACTCCAAGGCTCACGCTCAGAGCTGCAGATGGGGTGCAGCCCTGTGCCCCTCTGTCCAGTGGGAAAGAGGGCAGAGAGGGGGTGAGCGAGAGAAGGGAGGGGGCGGAAGGGACAAAACGGCCCCAGGCCTGTTGCTGAGGTCCCGGCTTCCTGAGAGTAGGTGGTGAGGACAGGATATTATCATCTGGTTATAATACTGACAAAGATTGTAGATGGCTGAGTTCTGTTCCAGGGGCTCAGCCAAATACCCATTTAACCCCCAAGGCAACCCCATAGCTGGGAGGACGAAGACCCACATTTATTTATTTATTTATACTGGGGATTTATTTATTTATTTATTTATTGGTACTGGGGATGGAACCCAGGGGCATTCTACCTCCAAGCTACACCCCCAGACCTATTTTATTTATTTATTTATTTTTGTGTGGTACTGGGCATGGAACCCAGGGGCATTCTACCTCTGAGCTACACCCCCAGACCTATTTTTTATTCTGTATTTTGAAACCAGGTCTCACTGAGTTGCAGAGGGCCTCACTAAGTAGCTGAGGCGGTCCGTGAACCACAGTCCTCCCGTCTCAGCCTCCCGATCTCAGCCTCCCGAATGCTGGGATTATAAGCACGCACCACCACGCCCGGCTTGATGACCCGCATTTTAGAGAGGACACGGCAGAGAAGCAGCTGCTGTGAAGGCAAAACGTGACACAGACCATGGAAAGGCCAGCCTCCGTGTCCACCCCAGGGGGATGCTCGGCCATCGGCTCCTTCTCTCCTGAGCACTAACGTGTGGGTGGCCCTGCAGATGGGCGCCGCCATTCTCATCCCAAGACACTTTAATCAGAGCCCTGTGTGCCCAGAGGCTGGTAAGCCACTAGTTTTATTTTGCCCCAAGAAATGAAAGAAACCAGAGGAAGGGGTGGGCGGGGCATGTGGTATCAGGGTTGGGAGCTGGTGCTAAGGCTGGAGGGTGGGGCCCTCCTGCACCCCAGGCTGAACCCAGGGAGCCTGGACCCGGGCAGATGCAACCGGCATGGGACATCTGTAGTCTTTGAACAGGCTCAGCCTTTGCTCTAGATCTTATTTTTCTGGGGGGGTGGGATAGAGGAAGGGCACTGGGGATTGAATCCAGGGCCATTTTAACTCCGAGCTACACCCCTCGTCCTATTTTTATTTTGAAACAGGGTCTTGCAGAGTTACTAAGGGCCTTGTTAAGTTGCTGAGGCTGGCTTCAAATACGTGGCTCTCAGACAGGGACATAAGCCCAGCAGGGGTTGCTGTGTGCTTCTGGGCCCCAGCCAACCATTACTGCTGGATGATACCCCTAAACCTCGTACCCGGTCCCTTGTCCGAGGGCTCGGTCTTCTGCGTGTATAACTTGCAGTGGTTTGGGGGATGCTTTTTCCTGAATCCCCATTCCTATCACCGACCCTTCCTGCAGCGCCACCAAGGGCAAACCTGGGGTGAGCAATGGTGGCTTAAAGAGCAGGCCTGGGCCCCCACCCTCCTCTCTGGGAGGAATGACCACCATCCCTGGGCTGTCCCCAGTGCTGCACCTCTGGGGTCTTGGGGTCCCGGCTCCTGTCTGGCCTGGGCAACGGGCACCCTTTGCCGAGGAAAGCCACTCATGGCCCTCCGGGCAGCCAGCCCCGCTCTCAGCTTAACAAATGGGCACATTCTCACTTCAAAGGCGCATTCATATTCTCCAGCAGCTTTAAAGAGCCCTTTGAATCGCGTTCTTAAAAACCCTCTGTTCGGGGCTGTCATCGCTCGTTTGTTTTAAAACAATAACATTCCCAACCCTGAGTGATTAAATCCCTTCCTTCCCTGTGGGGCTGGCTCTGGAGCCAGCACTGTCAGAGGGGGAGGGCAGGCGTGTTTTTGCACATACAATGTGCGTGCGTGCGCGCGCACACACACACACACACACACACACACACACACACACACACACACGTGTGGGCTCAGGCACCCTCACCTCTGTGAGCCTACCCATGGTGATTTGCTCCCAGGCCAGGTCTGAATCTGATGGTTCATCCCTAGGCCCTGGGCCTGAGCTGGTGGTTCGTGTCTGGATGACTCCCGATTCCTGCTTTCCCATGATCCTCACACACACACACCAGGGTGACTGAGAGTCCTCTTTTTGTGTGTGTGGTGCTGGGGATTGAACCCAGGGGCATTCTACCTCCGAGCTACAACCCCAGTGCGATTCCTTCCCTCCTTCCTTCCTTCCTTCCTTCCTTCCTTCCTTCCTCCCTTCCTTCCTTCCTTCCTTCTCTTTCTTTTCTCTCTCTCTCTCTCTCTCTCTCTCTCTCTCTCTCTCTCTCTCTCTTTCTTGATACTAGAGATGGAACCTAGGGGCTTTCTACCTCTGGGTTACACTCCCAGACCTATTTTATATTTTTTTATTTGGAAACAGGTCTTGCTAATTTACTGAGAGCCTCACTAAGTAGCTGAGGCTGGCTTCGAACCTGCGCAATCCTCCTGTCTCAGCCTCCCAAATGCTGGGATTACAAGTGTGTGCCACCACGCCCGGCTTTTATTCTTTATTTTGAAACAGGGTCTTATTACATTGAGGAGGGCCTCACTAAGTAACTGAGGCTGGCCGTGGACCGGATCCTCCTGTCTCAGCCTCCCAAGTACTGGGATTACAAGTGTGCGTCACTGAGGGTCCAAGCCTCTAGGGTGAACTCACCCCTGTAATTCCCCTGCCTTTTGGATCCAGGGATTCTGGGAGGGAGGCCCCACCCAGGATGCACAGAAGCAGGGAATCCAACAGCTGGATGCCTTCCGCAGGTCTGCATGGATTAGAGAGCAGGGGGACTGGGCTGTGTGCTGCAGGAGGAGAGGAATGCTGGAGGGATAAAAGTGTGTGTGTGTGTGTGTGTGTGTGTGTGTGTGTGTGTGTGCGCGCGTGTGTGTGACTACACGTGTGTGCATGTGTTCCTGTGTCTGTGAATGTCACTGGGTGTTTCTCTTTGACCGGGATGTTGACATATGTGTCCACATATCTGTTCAGCATGTGCATGTTTACACGTGGGAACAGATTTCTGTGTTGTGAATGCATGGAATGGCAGCAGTCACTGCCCTTGGGAGTCACTCAGCCTCTGCAGGTTGGTTTCCTTAGTTGTAAACTGGGGATAAGTTTGTGTGAACTTAAATAAATTAGTAAACATAAGGTGCTGATACCAGAACCTGGCACATGCTAAGGAACAGGGTAGCTATTGTGACCACTGCTCAGAAATGCAGGCTACCCCAGTGAGAAGATTTGGTACCCTGTTTTCAGGGGGCAGCCGTTCCTCTCGGCCTTTGTCCTGGGATGGCGCAGTACACAATCTATATAACTGTGCACAACACCCCTTGGGCCACTCTCACACACTCAGTGGGAAGGGTTAACTGTGAACAGAGGAGAATTGTGAATAGAAAGAATCAACATCCTCAAATGGTGTTCTCTTATACTTTTTTTAAATTTCAATATCTCTTTCCTCTCTCTCCTCTTTCTCCTCCTCCCTCTCTCTTTCTCTCTCTCTCATTTTTTTTTTTTTTTTTTGCGGTACTTAGGATGGGACCCAGGGGCATTTTGCCTCCGAGCTACACCCCCAGCCCTATATTTTTATTCTTTATTTTGAAACAGGGTCCCGCTAAATTGCGGAGGGCCTCACTAAGTAGCTGAGGGAGAGACTAGCACAGACACTGGACTACATTATAAAGCTTCGAGGATTAAAACAGGGCAGCCTTTAATGAGCATACCAGTGGAAGAGTGGTCTAGGAGTGCAGAAATAGATCCAAATACTTTTGGGGTTTTTAAATATGTGATGAAAGCGGAATTTCAAATCAGTGGGGAAAAGATCAATTATTCAACAAATGGTTTGGGAACAGCCAGGAAGCCATTTGGGAATAAAAAATAAAATTGAATCTCTTCCTCACACTTTACCTCAAAATAAATGCTAAAGGGATGGATGTTTTAAACATGAAAATTAAATTCTAAAAGATCCAGGAAAAATACACACACACACACACACACACAGGAGTTTAAAAATACACTATCCTGGCAAAGCTAAGTACCCGCCAAGCACTTTCTAAGTACTACAGGCGCTGCAGACAGTCACAAGACAGATTGATGCCTTCAGCTCCAGGACAATTCTGCACGGAAAAAAGAAAACCCACAAACAATAGAGGCAACGATGATAACAGGGACATGATTTGCAACTCTCACCATGGGCAAAGAGCTAATTTTCCTGATATAAAAATGTTCCCACAAATCAATAAGGAAAAGATGAGCAAACAAATAAAAAATGGGCAAAGGATATGAATGGTTCAGAGGCAAGAGGTACGGATGACTCTGGAACATGGGCAGAGATGCCCAGCCTCGTGATAAGAAATGAAAACTCAGTAACAAAGATACCGCTTTTTCCTACCACCAAGATACGGAAGCATGATAGCCCAGGCGGGAGACCAGCAGAGACAGGCGTGCTGGCACACGGTCTGGGGGGTCGGCAGCTTGGACTGTCATCGATAGAGGGGAGGGCGATCTGGCAATGTCTTCAAGGCCAAGAATACGTGCACCTTCCGGTCCACTGGCTCTTCAAGGAGCTCACCCTCCACGTACGCTCATGCACGTGTGAAATGGCAGCGTTCCCCAGCCAGATGGCCGGACCAGACAATGTTTGGAAACTACCTGAATGTCTGTCAAGGGGGCACGGGTTAAAGAAACGACGGCACCTCCAACAATAGACTCCCCCGCAGCAGGCGGCGCTGAGCGATCTTGGAAGACTACTGCCAAGTGGCAAACACGAGGCGCAGAATCTGTTATCTTCGGTGTGGAAGGTGCTCTTTGGGCAGAGAAACCTATTTGCTTGGACCAGTATAAGTTTTTTTTTTTTTTTTTTTTAGGGTGTGCTCCATCTGCACAGGGCAGCCAGGGGCTGGGGTGGGAGGGGGGCACCTCTTCACTCAATATCTTTTTTTCTTTTGGTGGGGGAAGTCCTGGGGATTGAGTCCAGGGGGCACTCTACCACTGAGCTACATCCCCAACCCTATTATTATTTTTTATTTTGAAACAAGGTCCCGCAAAGTTGCTGAGGGCCTTGCTAAGTTGCTGAGGCTGGCTTCAAACCTGTGATCCTCCTGTCTCAGCTTCCCAAGTACCGGAAATACAGACCTGCACCGTCACAGCTGGCTTCACTGTATATCTTTGTGTTGTTTTTACATTGTAGATTGCAGGTGTGAATTATTTGTGCATTCGTGGATATGCACAGGCCGGGTGGGCTGTCTCAGGGCACCCCTGCTGAGAACAGAGGAGAGGCCAGGCCTTCTGTGTGTGATTCAGAGTTGTCCCGTGGGTGGCAGGGGTGTCTGTGACCACTGAAGTCTGAACCCGTTAAATGAAGGCTGCTTTCAGAGGCGGGCAAGAGGCCTCAGCCCGGGGCTTCCTTCTAATTTCCCGTATCAGGTCAGGGGGCCCTGGATAACCACTTTCCCTTGATATGCCCACTAAATACCCTCATTGTCATTCTAGACTCTAGGCTCCAGGCTAAATAGCCCCATACAGAAGTTGATCTCCACTCCAACTTCTCCCCTCTCTCCAGCCCCCTGCAAAATAAATGTCATCTTTCTCCAGAGTGGCCAGGCTCCCTCCATCTCACCCCCCAGGGGATTCAGCTTCCCAGCCGGCCCTAGGAACCACACCTCTCCCGGAGCCATTCCTGTGGGGAGCAGCGGCCAGTGGGCGGGCGGAGGAAGTGGGAGAAGACCTTTGCCAGCCACTGCATTGGCTAGAGGATGCCCATCTGCCCTCCAGAGCAAGTCTGAGAGGTGCCAAGCTTGGCAAGTCTCCCCCCACCCCCAGCTCAGAACTCTCCCCAGCCCCTGTTTCCACACCCCGACCTGGGCTCCTTGGAGCAGCTCAGCCCACCCAGCCAGCAGCCCTGGGATGCTTGGGAGCGAGGGAGCCTGGGGATCCTGGACTGGCAAACGTCTCTCCCCACCATGTCCTGGGCTTGGCACCTGACCTTTGTCCTAGACTGACCTCCATGGCCCCCCATGTCGTGCCTGGCTTGGGAGCCTGGATTCCTGAGACCTAGTGGTTATAGACATAGACCTAAGCAGGCCAGAAGATGAGCAGGGGCTCATGGTGGCCCGTGAGCACACCACACGTCCCTCTATTCCATGCCACTGATGGAACTTTCTCTCTGCGAAGCACCTATGTCCTTCACCTTAGTTAAGGGGCATGAGACCATCTCATGGCAAGGACTCTTGCTGTCCCCAAAGTACATGGGAAAAGACTGATTTTCAGAAAGGTCCTATAATTGGAATCTGCCCAGATGGAACCCAGGCCCAATAAATTCCAGAGCTCCAGGTCATTCTATGATGGATACAGGACTTCCTACCGCTGTCTCAGACCTGCAGCATCATGGTGTTGCGAGGTGGGGCACTCAGCATGGGTGGTGGCCTCTCCCTGCATTGATCCTGAAGCCACAGCAGAGAGCATGTGCCATCCCACTCCAGATTGCAATGTCCCAGAACCAGACCCAGGTTGAGGGTGAACAGGAGGCCTGGCAGGGGATGAGTGTGCTGGGGACGCAGCAAGGACAATAAAGCAGTGCATCATGGCAGAGACTGGCTGCCAGGGGATGGGGGCGGTGAGATGCCCGCACAGCAACCTGGGAATGAAGGAGGTGCACTGCTACAGACACTACCTGTGGCCAGAGGTGTGAAGACTTCTCGAAGAAGAGGCTGAGCTGGGGACCTCGCCCCACACCTGGGCTCTCCATTTGAATTCTCGGATGCCCTTTTCCAAGTGTGTGGCTTGAAGGTCCCAGTGGGAGAAGATGAATGGGGTTGAAGTCCCAGTACCTAACCAAAGACTGATGTACAGCGGGTTCACCTGCTGAGCCCTGCCTGCCATGAGCAAGAGAGAGATGAAACCCTCCTGCAGAGGCTTCAGTGAGAAACCAAGGGGCGCAGGCCCTGAAGCTGGGGCCGCAGCGCTCAGCACCTCAAGGGGGCCACACAGACCTCTTCTTCGGGATGGCAGCGAGAGGGTGAGGCTGTAATATCACCTTCCATTTTCTGCTGCTCAGAACCAGTTCCTTCAGGAGTTCAGAGTCTCCGAAATGCCACTCCAGAAACTTCAAATCCGGTCCTTCCAGGCTGCTCCAGACTGGCACAAGAACTGGGTCTTGAGCAGGGATGGCTTGCAAGCTCTCGGGCCTTACCAAGCTCAGGACTGGGATGGATATAGCTGGGCCTTATGAGGGTTTGCAAATGTCCTTGTGAAATTTGTCCCACAATGCCTGAGTCTCCCAGGTCCTTTTGTGGGTTAAATCCAGGTGGGGGATGGTGCCAAGCCTGGGAGCTTCCTGGAGAGGGACTCAGGGACAGTGTTATAGGCCTAGGAGAGGCTGCCAGGCCCTGTGGCCCAGGCCCTTCGTCCCAGCGGGAACGGGTTCTGTGTGTGTGGGGATGATGTAGCAGGTGTTCTTTTTATGGGACCTGGGTTCTCAGCTGTTCTCCCTCGCTCCAGCCCTCACCCAGCCAGGGCCTCCAGCACCCCAGGTCTCCTACCCTCCCATTTCCCTTCTCCCCACTGTGTTCCCACAAATAAGATGCAAATTTATGCCCCTCCCCTGTCTCCTGGCAGATGCCTGGCCCAGTTCAGCCCGTGCCGCCTGCATGCCAAGTGGTTCATTAGCCAGGAAAGAAGGCTCGCGCCCTCCTTAATCTAATCCTCACCAGTGACCTTCAGGAGCCGGCCCCTTCCAACGCGGGGGCCCGGGAGGGTGCAACAATCAATTATGCCGTGGCCTCCGCAGCTGCTTGCCGAATGAATTTCTCACTCAGAAAAGCGTGTTCAAACGCATCTAATGGAACGGATCATCAATTTGTTTGAATACACATCTAATCTGACTGGGATGTGTGTGTTTGTGTGTGTGTGTGGGGGGCTGGTCATCAGACAGCAGTGCAGACCCTTGACAGCCCTGGGGAATCGAACGTAGGCCAGAGGGGTCCCAGCTGGGTGCCTGACCCCACCACCCAGCCCATGGTATAACTAGCCAAAAAGTTATAGCGAGAATGAATCATATTGGTGCCAGAAAGGCTGAGCTGATGGCTCCTGTCTGCCCACAGCTCCAGCATGGGGCACACAGCCCAGAGAAAAGAAAATACTCAGGAGTATTTTCAGTGGTGACAGGGCCCAGGGCATGGTGATGCTGATCGAGTTGTAGAGATAGCTCCAGAGCCACGGGATGTTAATAAGGTGAGCTCCGAAATGAGACTGGCTGATGCCTACACTGGGCTGAAGAGTGGCCACCCAAACTCATGCCCTCCCTGAAACCTCAGCCTGGGACCTTTCTTGGAAATAGAGTCACTGCAGAGGTACTGAGTGAAGACAAGGTCACGGTGGATGAGGGTGGACCCTACGTGATGGGAGTGAAGACCAGGTGGAGACAGGCAGAGACCGGAGTGACCGGGTCCACAAGTCGAGGAGCACCGAGGCCTGCTTGGAGCCACCACGAGCGTGGAAAGAGGCAGGAAGGCTCTCCCTCGAGCCTTCAGAGGGAGAACAGCCCTGCCAACACCTTGATTTTAGACTTCTGGTTTCCGGGACAATGATAGAATTAGTTTTAAGCCACCTAGTATGTGGTACTTTGTCATGGCTGACTTAAGGAATGCATAAAATGTCTGGTGGAAATCTGTGTCCCTCATCCCATGGACCACAAGAGGAGACTTGAGAGCCCAAGTCCTTCCCTGGACGCACTGCTCTGCCAGGTCCCAGGGCCTGTGCTCATGCCACTCTCTTCCCCTGGGGAACATGGTGCTGCACGTATCTTAGTTCCCGCCCAGCATGCTTTAGAGCTCAAATGCTCTAAACTGCCCTACTGTCGTACTCCTCTGCATCCCTTAGACTCTGGAGGTCACCTCCCTTATGGCACACAGGAGTCACATCTCAGCTGTATGTGTGGTGGGTCCCCTGCCAATATATCATCCCGGTGGGCTGCAGCTGCCCGGCGTTCCCAGCCCCACAGCCAGGTGCTGGCCTGCATGCAGGAGGGCTGGGCCCACAAATGAACGGGTGTGCAAGCCAACCCGCTGCAGAGCTCGGCCTGGTCACCTCTCTCTTGGGGGCTGGCCATCCCAGCGGGTCACTCCATTCCCTTGAGGCTCAGCCACCATAAGACTGTGTGCATCCCTGAAATGGGATTGCCAATTTCAGTGGCCCTGCCACTCCCTAGCAGGTGACCCAAAGCATCTCTATAATTTCGCCGTACCGCAGTCTCTTCTGGGAAATGGGGTGGTGGTGTTGTCTACCTCACTGTCTGGTGAGAGGGGCCAGAACTTGGACCAGGTCCTCTTTGATAAAGAGGCCATTGCTTTTTCTCACTTTTACAAACCCAGCTCAGAGCCAGGGCCTCCTGCCTGAACCTCACAGTTGAACATGCAGAATAGCCCCAGCCTTGCATGGAAAAAGAATGGCTTTTATCCGACGGGTTTATTCTGCAATTAAGAGCAGAAAGGAGCTCTCCCTTCCATTTCAGGTGGAGGGTTCCGGGATTAAACCTATACCATTGATTACAATGTCTTTGCCTGGCGGTGCTATTATCACCTTGGCGCATTCAGATTCATTCGGGCTATAAAAGCGATAATAACATTTTCGCCAACTCCTGGGATTCTTCCCAAGTGGCTTGTGCTGTATGGACCACACGTGCCTCTCCCTAGGTCCAAAGCTAGGTGGCGTCCTTGGTGCAGTTCTCTGGAGTTTACAGTTGGGACCCAAGAGCCCCAGACATTGACGAAGGTCAGCTTTGGGGGTCAGCGGCCTGGCCAGGTCTGGGGTCTCTGTGGAGCTGTCATCTTCCAGCTGGTGTTCTTGATGGTTCCCTGCAGGTGAGCTGGGTCACCATGTGGGTACCACTTCCTAGCCCATCATCCCCTAAGTGGAGACCAGTGACATAGAGACACAGGTCTCGCCCAGGCCCGAGCGGGTGCTCCAGGGGCTAGGGATGCACCTGGAAGTCTGTGGCTGGACGATCTCAAGAGTCCGTTGTCTTGGCTGATGGCGGTGCCAGCAGACACGGGACACGGAAGGACCAACGGCCTTAGATCAATGGACCAGTGGTCTTAGAGTCTGGTTGGCACACTTCCCTGGGGCAGCCCCCCCCGTTCCCCCTCTTGGTCACCCTAGCGGAAGGCTCTCACCTAAGAATGGAAGGAAGCTAGGGCAGGTGACCAGCAGAAACCCAGCATCGATCTCCAAATTACGGGAGAAGAGAGCTGAGCCCAGCAGCAGGCATCTTTGGGGCTTGGGACCCTCGGGAGGGGCTTTCCATCTGATCTCTTCTCCCCAACCCACTCCCTTCCCTGGTGTCAGGACAGGCAGCTGAGCCCAGGGAAGAGGGAAGCAATGAAAGATATTTGTTAGAGGCTCGATCCACATCATTTTCTCTTCCCAGTCACCTTGGGGCAGTGTCATGAGACCTGTCCATTTATTTCTCTCATCTGAAGCTCAAAGCAGAGGTGAGTGGCCAAGCTGGGTTGGAACCTCAGGCTGCCCCCTCCCCAAGAGGCCTCCAATCTCCCCTGGGGTCAGGGCTCCGTGGATCTCAGGAAGGAAGTCCACAGCCAGCCTGCTTGGAGGGAAAACGTAGCGGAGTCTCTCTCTGCACGCACAGGCTGAGAGATGGAACCCACCACCGAAGAAGAAGGCACATTCATCAGGCTGCTGACCCCGCTGTACCGGCGCTTTGTGGCGTGTAACAAAGACCGCGGAGCAGAAAATTGGAGTTCAATTTGCCGTCCATCCCGCACGCAGCGCTCAGCCCATTCCAGTCCCTGGCAGGCACCTCTGCGCTTTATCATAAATAATAACACCACGCAGCTCTATGGCCCTTTCCGCAGTTACAGTCCCCGAGCAATTTACAAGCTGGCTCGTACCCTGAGGCTCATGTGCTCCCTCCGCGGCCACACATGGCCCCTCCCGGGCACTCACAGGGCCTCCTCAGGTCTGGGGCCATCTACCAGGGGGCTGTGCCCAAACTGGAGGTTATAGGGTCCCTTCTAGCCCCAAACATGGGCTCTGAGCGGCCCCCACCTGCTACCTTCCTGCCTCTTCCTGTTACTGGTGCTCACAAAAAACTCCCCAAGCCTGGCGGTACCCCACGCCATGGCTAGAGCCAGCAAGGAGCAGAGATCTCTCTCATTCCACGTGTTAGAATCAAGTCCCAGCCCTCCTGTCTTTGACACCAGCGATGTCCCTCTATCTCCACGAGGAGCCTGTTTCTCCCTCTGAACTTCATGGTGGGGCTCTAGTAAGGAGATCCCTGTGCCCAGAGAGGTGCAGCCACTCTCCCAGGGAAGCCACATGGGCTGCAGGCAGAGATGCCCGGAGGGAAGTCGCTGAGGGGCACAGATGACTGCTCTCTCCGGCAGGCTGGAGCCTCTCCTGGAGGCAGCTGCTTGGGGGAGCTTGTAGGAGCTGTGGCCACAGGTTGCCCTCATCTTGCCATCAAGGTAAAACTGAGGTCAGTTACATGAACTGTCCTGGGGTAAGGGAGACCACAGAGACAGCTCGGATGGGGGCTGGGAGAAGGGGAAATGGGCGTGTCTGCTTAGGGGACACGGAGAGTCCTTTTAGAGTTGATGAAAATGTTTTGAAGTCAAAGGGGTGGCTGCGCAGGGGGAGGGGGCGCTGAGTGCCACTGGACTGGCCACTCCGAAGTGGGTAATGCCACAGCACGGGAATCTCAGCTCCATCGGAAACGGTAGACAAAATGGATGTCTCACCCACTCAGTCCTTGCCCGGAAGACGGCCTAGCTCGGATTGTTCCTTCCTGTTCTGAGAAGTCTCTTGGCTGAGCCTGGACAGCCCCTGCGCCCTGGCCGCGGTTCTGCTGGGTGCTGGTCTTCTCTCTGGATTCTGCAGGCGCCCGGAGTTCCCATGTCATCCATGAGACAAGGCTAAAAGCTTGCGTCAGTTCCAGGTGAACCCCGGAGTCCCGCCACTGCCCAAGCCCACAGCCATTTTGGGTGAGGATGGGAAACTGGCTTTGCAGGTGGAAGGGTGAGGTGTGAGCCATAGCTGCCTTTTTTCGTCCTGACATTGGGTCGGCACCTAGGTTTTCTGCGCCACAGTCCCCTGGCTCACACTTGGGGGACGGGGGTGGGGGGGTGCACCGCGCCTCCTGTGTTAGATTTTGTTGAGATTCAAGGCCACTGAACAAAGACCCTGGTGTACCAGGCCTGGCTGAAGTGGACATCAGAAACACCCGGAGGACCCTTGGTTGCCACAGCCTCTTAGCTCCTCTAATGGAACTCATCTAGCCCACCTTCCCTGGATAGCAGGGGAGAAACTGAGGCAGAGGAGTTTAAAGGTAGATTTGAACCTAGATTTTTTTTTGATACCAAGTCACCCTGGTTCTTTGTTAGGGAAGCTTCAGGAAACTGATCGACTCCCTCAGCAACACCCCACATAGGAAGCCTGCTTTGGGCAGACCCCCTTCCTCTGAGTGGCCCCCTTTGTGTGCTCACAGGGAGATTCTTTGGAATTTTTTTTTGGGGGGTACTGGGGATGGAACCCAGGGGCATTCTACTTCTGAGCTACACCCCCAGCCTTATTTGTTATTCTTAGTTTGAAACAAGGTCTCACTAAGTTGCAGAGGGCCTGTAGCTGAGGTTGGCCATGAGCCTGCGATCCTCCTGTCTCAGCCTCCCAGTACTGGAATTACAAGCGAGCGCCACCACGCCCGGCTTCTCCGTACTCCTGAATGGCCCGCGGACCCCAAACTCTTAGACGACAAGTCTCAGTCCTTCCTGTACCCTGAGTCACTGGTCTGGTGTCTGGCGCAGTACAGGAGCTTAGTATGCAAGGAGTAAAGAGATGGACTGAAGGACTGTTTTCATTTCCGGGGGCCTCCGTGACGATCGCTCCCCCGCCCCACCTGTCACTTCCCGCTCTCGCCCGCAACTCCACACTCGGGCCCCGACTTGCCCTCTCTGGCCCCAGCAATGCCGTGCCAGCTGCTCAGCAGCCAGCCGGGCCTGGGCTCAGCTAATGGTGACTGACGACATAGTGCGCGGCGGGGCGCCTGCGGCATCGGGATTGGCATGTTGGCAGCCGGCGCTAGCGTGATGGATGGCCCTGCACGACGGACCACTTCCAACTCCTTCCCTGGAAGCCCGGCCTTTCTGGGAAGGAGAGCGGTGTGCCCTCCACTCAGGCTCACCCGAGCACGCCCCCTTTTCTAGGTCCTCTCTCTTTCTCAGAACTAAAGCCCCTGCCTTCCCCTGAGGGCTTGGGGAAGGGTGCCTGGGTTTGGAAAGCGAGCCAGGCATTCCACTGCTCCCCCTTTCCCACCAGGACACCCCTGCAGAGAGAGTGGTATGCGAGTAGACACTCAACCATCCCTGCTCTCCTCTAGCCGGGCCCTCAGCCAGGGTCCCACCTTCCTAAGGCCTCCATCCACGGCTGTGAGGACAGCGGCTCTGAGCTCTGTGTGCCTACCTGGAGCCCAGGCAGTCCAACTGTCCTATTGTGCAGGTGAGAAAGAGGACCTTCAAAGACAGCGATTCAAAGCCGGGCGTGGTGGCGCACGCTTGTAATCCCAGCACTCAGGAAGCTGAGACAGGAGGATCGCGGTTCGCGGACAGCCTCAGCTACTTAGTGAGGCCCTTTGCAACTCAGTGAGACCCTGTTTCAAAATCAAGAAGAAAAAATAGGGCTGGGGGTATAGCTTGGAGGTAGAATGTCCCTGAGTTCCACTTCCAATACCACACACACACACCAAAAAATAAAAAAAGACATTGACTCGGCCTCCGTCGCCCAGGTGGCCAGTGTTGGCGCTGGGATTGGCCCACAGGAGTCTGTCTCCAAAGCCCAAAGCCCAGGCTGGAAACGGTTGTGCATGGCCGCTGTGTAGGAGTCCAGGAGAGGCAGGGACAGGGGTCTGCTCTGGTGAGCATGTGGCCCCTCCAGGCCAGGCTGGCCTGGGATCTCTTGGTAAAGGGCAGGCGAGGCCGCAGCAAAGCCAGATCACCACCAGCATGGCGTCTATGAAGAGGCCGCAGGCCCCAGGCATCTGAGGCAAGGAGCTAAGAGTGGTGGGGGTCCTGTCACCAGGATTGGCAAACCCCAAGAAGCTCTCCATGGGCAACTGACAGGGGCAGAGGGAGCCCCAGAGGTGGCCCTTGGGGGCCAGGGCCAGGAGGGTCCCAGGAGACCCACAGCCAGGCCCAGGCCCGGGGGCAGGAGGGCAGGCCGTGGGCTGAGGTTTGGCAACAGACAAGCCCAGCACGGGAAGAGTTTACAGGAAGGCTCCAAGTTACTGGAAAGGACAATAAATTAATATAATAGGGCTGTTTGGCTGGTGACAAGGGATAAAACATGTGGTCCCAAACAGCCCCATGCAAGATTGTCAACAGGATGGATGGGAAGGCACCGCACAGTAGGAGACGGAATGGGAAGAGCTGGGTGGAGGGGCAGCGCCCTCCCCGGCCTCCACCAAAGCTGAGGACCCCCTTCCTTAGCCTGGAACCGGCTCCCGCGCTCCTCCAGTCCCACCTCCCCGTGAAGCCCCCTGGGTTTTCAGTGCGCTCGAATCTCAGCCCACACAAGTGCCCTCAGACCCCAGCCATAATGCACAGCATGCACTTCATTCATTCATTTGCTCCAAGCTCACTTCATTCATTCAGCAAGGGCTTCCTGAGTATCTGCTCACAGCGAGCAAGGGCATCTTGGTCCTCAGGACTTGCAGGGATGCAGGGAGAGAGCAGCTATTCTGCAGTATGTGACACAGAGAAGCCCTGGGCCACTAGGCCAGCCTTGGGGATGCAACACAGCTTGCTGGACTGCAAAGGGCCCTTGGGAAGGTGTCCCCCAGCAGTGTCCTAAAGGGGGGAACAGGTGTGTGCCAGGCCAGGGTGGTCAGGAAGACCTGCGGTAGAATGTGCCCACCATGTGAGCAGATACTGAGATGTGGGAGAGGCCCAGGGCCTTCTGGGAACTCCCAGTGTTTGAGCATCATGGGCCAGAGGTACAAAGGCTGGGGCTGCAAGGTAGGGAGAGATGAGGCCGGCCCACACAGCATCCCTGGATGGAAGGAACTGGATCCAAGCCCTGGCTTCTCCAATGAGGAGCCACGGGAGCTTGGGCAAATCAGTTCACCTCTTCTGGCTGGCTTCCTCATTGGAGAAAACAGGATGGAGGGGTAGGAGCACCTGCTTCCTAGGAGAAATGAACCTCATCTTCAAGCACAGTGTTTGGGCAAAAAAGGAAGAGAAAGAGAGGGAGAGGGAGAGGGAAAGGGAAAGGAAAAGGAAAAGGGAAAGGGAGAAGGAGAGAGAGAGAGGGAGAGAGGGGGGAGAGAAGAAGAAGGAGGAGGAGGAGGAAGAGGAGGAGGAGAAAAGGAAGGAAGAGATAAGAGAGAATAAGAGAAAGAAAAGAAAGAAAGAAGGAATGTAGGTAGGTAGAAAGGTAGACAAGAGGGGAGGGTCAGGGTCCCAGTGAATAAGGGGTTTCCAAACTATGCTCAGGGGCATGGAGGTCACTCCGAGGGCAAAGAGGAGGTCCTGGAGATTTTCAGAGTGTGCATGTGTGCATGCAGAGGTCCCATGTTGGTGTTTGGGTCCATCCTGGGTTTCCTCCCCTCCCACAGAGAGTCCAACTCAGCCTAAGAAAAAGATGCAGAGGCTGAGTCGGTCTTCTGTGACCTCTGGTGGGACAGAAGGGAGGACCCTTAGCTTCTCAGCACCGGGAGTCTCAGTCAGGACATCAGCTGGGGGTGAGCCCTGGGGACAGAGTGAGGCTGAATCGGGAACAACCCTGAGGCCCTGGCAGGCTGGCTGCAGAGAGGAGGTTCATGTAGGAAGAGATGATGGAGGGTGTGGGGCGCTATGGAGCACCCAGATACAGGATACAGATACTGGAGCCGGGTGGATGGGTGCACAGTGCATAGTGGGGCCATGAAGTTTGGTGGGGCAGTGAGAGAGGCTCCATAGAGGAAGGGAACACCAGGCAAGCCATCTGTGTGGTGTTTCATCTGATGGTACCAGAGAGGGGGAAGGGCGATGCTGCCTTTGTGCTCACACTGCTGACAATCTACGAAGACCCACAGGTGTTAGACGGGGGTGGCAAGAGCCAAGGTGTGTGGGAGCGAGGCATGGGGCGGGGGATGCACAACACAAAGGAGAGACCCCCCCCCCCCAGACAATTTTGCCAGGCAAAGGGCAGGAGCAGGCATGTGGAGGGGAAGAGCAGGTCTGAGAGTTAGGGGGCAGATGACCTGGCCCATTTGTACCCAATCAGCACCGCAAGGGGCCCTATGGCTGGGCCCACAGTGGTGATGAGAACAAGAAAAGGGGCTGGGAGGAAAGGTTCTGCTGGAGCCTTCTTAGGGAGCTTGTCTGGTGCCCCACAGGCTGTGATGTGAAGCCACTGAAAGGACATTGCCCAGTGGCATTTATCTTAGCCCCCATCTCGCAGGACAGAGGAACGTGGACAGCAAGAGGTGAGGGCGGATGCCCAGAGTCCAGTGCGAGCCCAGGGCAGAGATGACCTCCCGGAGGAAATGTCTCTTTTCAGGGCTTGGTTTTCTTTTTAGTCATTTTGGGGAAAATATTTTGCTGTCCAGGGAAAGGGGATGCTGAGAGGGTGCAGGTGGTTTAGTTGAGCCTGGTGTCAGCGTGAAGTATGGAGACTTGGGAGCTATTTCAGAAGTGGAATCAAGGTCGTGGGTAGACTGGAGGGTGGGAGTTTCCCGAGGGTGTATCAGTCAGCTTTCTGCTGCTGTAACAAGTACCTGAGATAATTAACTGGAAAGGAGGAAATGCTTATTTTGGCTCAAAGTTTTGTAGATTTTGTTTTAGTTTGGTTTTGGGTATTGAAGATTGAACCTCAGAGCAATTCTACTTCCAAGCTACACCTACAATCCCCTAAAACAACAACAACAACAACAAGTTCTCACTAAGTTTTTGAAGGTCACGCTAAGTTGCTGATACTGGCCTTGAACTTCGGATCCTCTGGTCTCAGCCTCTTAAGTACTAGGATTACAGACATGTGCCACTGTGCCCAGATAGTTTTGGAGGTTTCAATCATGACCAAGTGGGCTCCTTTTCTTTGGGCCTGGGGCAAGGTAGTACATCGTAGCAGGATACCTGGTGAAGCAACATTGTTCACCTCATGGCCAGGAAACAAAAGGGAAAAAGGAGGAGACTATAATCCCACAGTCGCCTTTAAGGGCACGCCCCCTGTGACCTAAAGACCTTCGATAGGCCCCACTTCTTAAAGGCTCCACCACCTCCCAATGGTACCACACTGGGGACCACTGGGTGCCATTAACACATGAGCCTTTGGGGCCCAATTAAAGTTCCAAATTATGGCAGAGGCAGAGAGAAAGCTCAGCAGTGAGGGTGCTAAGCAGCCAGGTACTGAGATGGAAAGTCAGGTAGTAGGATCAATAGGCTAGGGAAGGAGATGGTTTGGGAAGAAGCCAAATTCCATTTAGGGCAAGTTAAGGCCACCTGGATACCTAAATGGAATGTCTAGGTGGATGTCCAGGTGCGGAGCTCTGAGCAGTGAAGGGACATGCAGCCACTCATAGGGGTGGACTGCTGCTGCACTCCTTGTAAAATTTTCTAGGGAGGAAGAGAAGGGCGATGAGGTCGGAAGTGATGTGGCTACAGCTGGGTCCGTCTCCCAAGACTCAGGGGGTTCCTTCGCCATTCTGGGTCCCCCAGCCCAGTTCATGGTCTAGGTAGGAACAGAGCTAAGGTGCGTTAACCGCTTGCAACGTGCTGGGTTGTTCCGGGTGGTTTAGAGGTGCCCAACCCACAGGAATTTCATTTTAGGTCATTGCCGCTCCTCTAACAGATGGGGATGGGGAGGCAGCTGCACAGTGCGGCTGAGGACCTTCCCAGGGTCACACGGGAGCGAGGAGCAGAGGAGGGACTCACACTCAGCACCGGTCACCTCCTCGGCGCAGGCTCCTGCCCCAAGGACACCCCCACTTTGCCTCGGTCCGGCTGAACAGGGAGGGCTGCTTGCCTTGCGCTTCCCCGAGGATGCGGCTGGGGCCCCCCATTCCCGCATCCCTTGCCCAGCCTCTGCCGATGCTCATGCTCTGGCCGGCATCCAGCGCAGCAGACCCATCCACTTGCACTGCACTTATCCCTGAAGGTGGAAGCTTTTATTTCTGGGTGAGAAGAAAGGTGAAGGGAGCATCCTTCTGGCAGTCCCCAGTCACAGATAACTTATGGACCAATCAGTACGTCCATTACCCTTTGGACCATGGCGCCGATGCAGACGGAAGGAGGCTCGCTCTGCCTTCTCTGGGGTCTCTGAGCTCTCCCCAACTTCTTTAGCTCCTACTCTCTTCCTACTAACACATGGGTTTCTGTAAATATCTCCTTTTGGGAACTTAGCTTTCTTCTCAGTCATATGGGGAAAATATTTCCCTGTCCACAAGAAAGATGTTATTGGGGAGAGAAAAAATGGTTTAGCTCATAGCAAGAAGTGCTTAGTTTCGGGCCCCGGGGAGCCCTTCAGTGAGCAAGCAGGATGCCGGGATGAGAGCCACAGAGGTGTGGCATGCAAGACTGGGCTGCAGGACAGGGAGGCCCTGCCTGGGCCCGTCTCCACTGCGGAGAGCTGGGAGACCAGCCAACCGTGCCCCTCCATGCCTTGGTTTACTCATCTGAAAGTGTGTGGGGGCAGCAGTCACATGAGGAGTGGGATGATAATTAAATAGGATGGGAAGGGTGGGTATAGTGGCGCATGCTTGTAATCCCAGTACTTGGGAGGCTGAGACAGGAGGATCGCAGTTTGTGGCCAGCCTCAGCTACTTAGTGAGGCCCTCTGCAACTTAGTGGGACCCTGTTTCAAAAGAAAGAATAAAAAATAGGGCTGGAGATGTAGCTCAGAGGTAGAATGCTCCTGGTTCAATCCTCAGGATCACAAAGCAAACAAACAAATGAACAAACAAAACTCAGGATGGGAGGAAGATGGTCTAGAAATGGCTTATCATACACAACAGCCAAGCTAGGCTGGGACCCAAGCTAGGCTGAAAAGTGTCCCCCATATTCATACCCACCTGGAAGCTAGAGTGTGGTTTTATTTGGAAATGGGAACTTTGCAGATGTAATTAGCTAAGATGAGGCCATGGTAGATTAAAATGAGCCTTAAACCCAATGACAAGAGTCCTTATAAGAAAGCCATGTGATACCACAGAGACACACAGGAAGGCCATGAAAAGACAGAGGTGGAAACTGGGCAGACGCACCGCAGGTAAAACACGTTAAGGATCGCCAGCAAATACCAGAAGCTCGGGGAGGAGGGGAGAAAGCGAGAGACAGATTCCTCTTCAGGCCCTCCGGAGGCGCGAACTCTGTTGACACCTTGGCTTGTACTTCTGTGCTCCAGAGCTGGGAGTCAACACACTCTGTTCTTTAGGCCACAGCCACCATGGGAAACTAAGACAGGCAGTAACATGGTAGAGGAAGAGTTATCTCCTATTCTTGTCTGCCCACTGGCATGCTCCATGGATGGGGGGCCAGGAGGGTGAAACCGTAATTCCACATCTTACATTCTAGCTGCACTCACCCTCGAAGGGGGGAAGCATACATTTCTTTCCATTCCTTGTTTCATCTTGGTCATGTGTGATGCTCCTATCCCTAGGGCCTATGAGATACCAACCACCCTATCAATAGGTGCAGGGCTCTGGGTGGGGCTGGGCCTCTATGCTGATTGGCTGGGAGTGGCGATGACATCACATGGCTGCCTTGCTTCCCTCTGGGTCCTGCTCCTAGGAGCTCACTCCAACCCCTCCCCCATTATAGTCTGAGCAGATGTTCCCCCGAAACTCAGGCTGGAATATATTCCCCATTGTGGGGTACCAAGGAGGCGGAAAATTAATCCAACTGTGGTGTTTAGAGGTGGGGTCTTTGGCAGGTGCTGAGGGTTGAATAAGGCCATTAGGGTGGAGCCCCATGATTGAATCCTGGTGGCTTTATAGGACGGAGGAGCAAGTCCGGAGGAGGCACAGGCATCTAAGTATGCGGCCTCTCTTGCCACGTGATGCCCTGCACCACCTCAGGGCTCTGCCAGCAGGAAGACTCCACCAGCTGTGGCCTCTCCTCGTCCTGCCTTCTTTCTGGCCTCCCCTCCTCCCTCCCTGCTCAACTCTTTTATATATGTATTTTTTTCTTTTTTGGTTTTGCAGGTCTGGGGATGGAACCCAGGGGCATTCGGCCTCCGAGCTATATCCCCTGCCCTATTTTTTATTCTTTATTTTGAAACCGGCTCTCACTGAGTTGCAGAGGGCTTCACTAAGTATCTGAGGTTGCCCGTGAACCGTGATCCTCTGGTCTCAGCCTCCCAAATGCTGGGATTACAAACGTGCGCCACCACGCCTGGCTTCTTTTTTATATTTAATTGTGGTACTGGAGATAGAATCCAGGGGCACTCTACCTCGGAGCTATATCCCCAGCCCTGTTTTATTTTCTCATTCTGAAACAGGGTCTCGCTAAGTTGCTGAGGGTTTCACTGCCTTGCCGAGGCTGGCCTTGTACCTGCCATCCTCCTATCTCAGCCTCCCGAGTACTGGGATGACCGGCATGTGCCACCCATGGGCCTGGATCCTGTTTTTCTTTTCTGTTTCGTTTGCTCTGACACGTTGGGGTTTCCAGCTTTCTGTACTGATCCTTCCCCTTCCCACCATGTTGCCTTGGTGAGACTATCCATTTTTCTGGCTTCTTCCAAGGCACGATGCTCACGCCTCCCAGATTTTTAGCCCTGGTTTCCTGCCTGAACAAGTCAAATGTATTTTTGATGAGATGCATGCACGCAGCCTTCGAATATCCAAAGCAGAACTAAGCTCCCTGCGCACTGGCAGAGCGCCCCGACTCTCCAGTGGCACCCCCGTTGGCCCTGCCACCCAAGCTAGGAACAATGGCGGCCTTCTTGCCTTTCCCTCCTCCCTTTGCCACTCCCGCCATCCAGTCCCCACTCCAGGCCACGTGTCCGGCTGCCACTCTGTGTGGCCAGCCCTAGCCCTGGGACTTAGCATTGTTCAGCCCACGGATGGTACTCAACAAATATTTTTTGAACTAGCAAATGAATGCTGCCAGGCTTGCCCCCTGAGTATTCCTTACAGTGGCAAGCCACCCCGCCCCATCTCCTTTGTCTCGGGCCTGGATTCCCTCCGCCATCCCCTTACTGGACTCTAGCCATCCTGTCGTTAGCCTGATCTGCTTAATGAGAGGGATTTTGAACCATTGTGCTTCCTGTTCAAACTCCTTCATGGCACAGAGAACAAAATCCCTTCCTTCCTTCCTCCCTTCCTTCTCTCCATCCATCCATCCTTCCTTTCTTTTCTTCCTTCCCTCCATCCTGGGAATTGAACCCAGGGCATTTTTAACCTCCAAGCTACATTCCCAGCCTTTTTTTAGTTTTTGTTTTAAATCAAGGGTCTCACTAGGCTGCCGAGAGTCTCACTAAGTTGCTAAGGCTGGTCTTAACTCTGTGATCCTCCTGTCCCAGCCTCCTAAGTACTGGTATAACAGGCATGTGCCAATTTATCTGGCTTAAAACACTCTTTTCTGCCGGGCGTGGTGGCACACGCTTTTAATCCCCGCGCTTGGGAGGCTGAGACAGGAGGATCGCACAGGTTCGAAGACAGCCTCAGCTGGCTTCAGAGACCCTGTTTCCAAATAAAAAATATAAAACAGGTCTGGGAGTGTAGCCCGGAGGTAGAAGGCTCCTGGGTTCCAGCCCCAGTACCACCAAAAAACAAAAACAAAACCAAAAAACACTCTTTTCTTATTCATTCATTCATTTTTTTTTTTGTGGTACTAGGAATAAAACTTAGGGACATTCTACCTCCAAGCTACACCCCCAGCCCTTTTAATTGTGTTATTTGGAAACAGGGTCTCGCTAAGTTACTGACAGCCTCACTAAGTTGCTGAAGCTGGCTTTGAACCTGCAATCCTCCTGTTTCAGCCTCCTAAGTACTGGTATTACAGGCCTGTGCCACCACACCTGGCTTGAAACACTACTTTCTAAAAAGAAACCCATAGTCCTTTGCGCCACTGAACCAGACACAGGGCAGATGTTCTGGAAATACCATAGAAGTTCTGGAATGTTCCATAGAAGAACTCAGCAACCTGTGGCTGCCTACCAGGCCATGCAGCCTTGACCTTGACTTTGTTTTGGTCAAGCCTGCCCTAACTGCAGCCCACCAACCTCCCCTGGACATTGCCACTGTAGCCCCCAGCGGTAGAGGAGCACGTCTCTACTCACTAGTGCAAAATGACCTCCGTCATGTCCTGTTATAATCATCTCTCTGTGCCTCAGCCTCTCTGGACACCAGTGGTGGCCAACAGGGGCAGTTCTGTACCCCTTCCCAACTTCTAGTGGGAGAGACGTTTCCTCTAGGAGGACCGTGGCTATGCCTGGAGATATCTGGGGTTCTCACAACTTGGGGGAGGCGAAGAATGTTATTAACTAGTGAGTGAAGGTCAGGGATGTTGAGAAAGATCCTATAATGTACAGGAGACCCCACAACATGATCTTCACAGAATGATCTACACTCAATGGTGCTGAGGCTGGCGAACCCACTCCAGACTTCAGCTCTGTCCATATCTGCCCATTTCTGTACTCCAGGTCTCTGCCTGGTGCCTGCCAGGTGGTAAGCCTTCAAGGTGTACTGGCTGAGTGCAAAGCCCCACACCCTGCCTCAGCCCTGGAGCGAAATCCAACCACTTCTCCCAACAGGAGACCTGGGCTGCAAGAGAAGGCTGTGGCCTGTCTCCCAAGGCCCCAGAATCAGGCATCACAGAAAAAAGCAGCTGAGACATCTGTTTTTCAGAGAGAGAGAGAGAGAGAGAGAGAGAGAGAGAGAGAGAGAGAGAGGGAGGGAGGGAGAGGGAGAGAGAGGGACTCACTTCCTCTAAGAGTCTGGGCAGACGCGACCAATTTAGCTATCAAGTTGCCAGGGCCGCTGGATCGCGTTGCCAGACAATGAAATTGCCCTTCCTACCAACACGGACTGCCAGGCGATGAGACAAACACGCTTGCTAATTAGGCCTGTTATGGCAGCTGCGAAGGGGACACTCTTCCCAAGGAAACGAGGGCTGGGGGCTCTCTCTCATCCTGGTAGAGATGCGGCCGGAGGCTGGGCTGGGTCACTTTCCAGAAAGAAAGGCTCATCCCACTGAGGCCGCAACCCCGGGCCACCGGGAGGGCCTGGCCAGAGAGGGCCGTCGGGTGTGTCTTCTTCAGTGTCTGGCTCCCCAGGGGGCAGGGGACAGATCACTTAGCGCTCTCACGGCCCTCGACCCAGCAGCGTGCCCAGACAGGCACTTAATAAAGCCATTTAATGAAGATTAGTGTGAACTTCTCCTCTGTCTCAGGTCCTCTCTGGCCTGTTGGCTCACGCCTTCCTGGGTGTCTCTCCTGCAGTGTCCGCAGGACACCCAGAGTCGAGCTTCGCCGCGCAAGCCCAGGGAGGTCCTCCTCTGGCGTCCACTGTGTTGGTCCGAGTTGATGGGGTTGTGCTTATAACCTGACCCAGTTCCTTAGCATCTCAGTGCTGCAGCCAAGGACGCAGGTAGGCAGGGAGCCAGGGCACACTCGGGGCCCCAGGGCCAACTGGCACAGCGGCTTGGCTGGGCTCAGAGGCAGGCTGCCGAGCTCTGAGCTCCGAGGGACCGCTTCCCTCGAGCAGCCGAGCACCTCACTACGCCCTCTCACCCCGGCAGTCTGTCTGCTCATTGGACAGTACCAGTGACGCAGAAGGACAAGAGTCTGGACACCCCAAGTCCTTGGACACAAGCCCCAAGGCCCTCCAGGAGCCAGGCTGGGACTGCAGGTCATCTCTGTTGCCCCTCCCCATATTCACTGTGTGTGTGAGGGGGTGCAGGGGTCTTCATCCTGGTGTGGTGGCCTAGGCCTGTAAGTAGTCCTAGGACTTGGGAGGCTGAGACAGAAGGATTACAGGCCTGTGTCCAGCCTCAGCAACTGAGTGAGGCTCTGCAACCTAATGAGGTCTTTTCAGAGTAAAAATAAAAATAGGGCTGGGAGTGTAGCTTAGAAGCAGAATGCCCCTAGGTTCCATCCCCACTACCACAAAGAAAAAAAAAACACCTCACTTTGCAAGGTGTTTGAGGCTGCTGTTTGGCCACACCCAGCTAGAGGTGCCTCAGGGATACTTTCCTGCAAGAGATCACTCCCCATGGGCAAACTTGGAAAGCCGCATGGGTGCCAACAGGCACCTTTTCAGCTGACCCTACATCCCGGCAGACCCCACAGCTCTGGTCCCTGCGGCCCAGTGGACCCCGCAGCCCGGCGGACCCAGCACCCCGGCGGACCCGGCACACCCGCGGCCTGGCTGGGCCCCGTCACCAGCTGCCCTCCTGCTCCGTGAAGGAAGTGCCTCTCTTTGAGACTCTGCCCCCAAAGAAGGGTCATTATTGCTAATGCCTTTTCTCCCCCATCTGTTGTGATTGTTTACACTCCACTTGCTAATTAGAGACTAATTAGCTGTTGCTGAGATTCATCACTTTCCAAACACAACGCGGCAGCAGGAAGAGCAGAGCGATGCGGGCAACATCTGCACCTCCGCTCCGAGCCAAGGCACCATCCTGCTCCCCTCGCTCCTCCCCGCTCCTCCCCGCTCCTCCCAGAAGGCCTGGGCTGCCTGCTCTTTTACCTGGTACAGTACAGTGCATCCAACCTAGGAGATCCCGGTGCATTCTTGTTGAATGAATTAATGAATGAATGTGTAAATGAATGAATGAAGGAAGGAAGGAGGACCAATGCACAAGTATGGTACCACAGAGGTATGTGGATGGAAGAAGGGGAGCAGCAGCCACTAACTAGGGGGCTGCCAGGAGTGGGTGGAGGACCAAGCTGGGTGCTCCATCCAGTCTGGAGCCCTGGACATGGTCATCCCTGGGATGGGGAGGGATGCTAAAGCAACATCCGGGCTGGAAGGCCTTGGAGTACAGGGACAGAGTGAGGTGTAGGAGGAAAAAATAGGGTGGAGAAGGACAGAAGCTAATGACACAGAAAGAGAGGACAGAAAGACGGGCAGAGTTAGAAAGGGAGGAAGGGAGGGAGGGAGGGAGGGAGGGGGAGGGAGAGAGAGACAGAAAGACAGAGAGAGAGAGACAGAGAGACCCTGCACAGAGGCGTGGCCGCATCACAGAGAAAGCTCCGGCTCCCTGCCTGCCCTGTAGATGAACCAGCCATTTGTGTGACAGCCAGGGGAGAGGCAGCCCGGGGCCCTGACCTGCCTTTCTCTCATCTTGGCCAGAGTGGCATCCATTACCCAAAGTTCCCTTCTTCTAATGAGGCCTTGGGCCTTGGGCCGGCTTCCTGGACTCTTCCGTCCTTTGGGCCTCCCCCTGGGATGCTCTGAGGTTGGCCGGCTGCTGGCCAGGGATGAAGGAGCCCGGGAAGAAGGGAGCTGTGAGTCTCGGAGAGGTGGCCTCATGGTGGGAGCCCCCAGGACCACGTGGAGTCCTGGCGGAGAGGGTAGAACTGCCTTTCTCCTTCTTTCTAGTGGCATCCTGGAAGACACCGTGGACTCTCCACAGCCCTGACCAGGGGCCAAAGGCGACCATGGTTCCAAAGCCCATCTCCTCTGAACCTGGCTGGAGAGGAGGATTACAGGTGTCACCATCAGCCAGGCCTATCCCTACCACTTTCTCCCTGTGTGGCTTAGGATATGCCGCATCATTCCTCCGAGCCACAAAACACCTGCCACGTGGAACTACCATCGGGATGCGGGCGACAAGAGCTTCACGGTTCTGGCACCGCGCCTACCGCCCAGTATGTACTTGCTGAGAGGTTGGCAGGTGGGGCCTCCCGCTGGCCAGCTACCCGCTGGAGAATGCAGCTTATCCTGCCCTGTTTTCTTGCACGCAACCATGTGCTGGTGATCGCTTGCCACCAGCTCTCTGGATAAAAAGCAGCCCTGACTGGTTGTGTTTGCCAATTTCTCTGGTGTAAATGCTCCCACCACGGCAGGTACCATATCAGGGCACGTGGTCTGGTAAGAGAGCTGTGCAGTGAGGTGCGGCTCCCTTGCCCAGTCACCAGCACGTCCCCAAAACAAGCGCAGGGAGCAGAATCCCTCTCCGTGTGGGCATGTCCGTAGAGAGCTGGCCCTGGAACGTGAAGCTATTTTGGCCAGAAGTGGTCACTGTCCTTGAGTGGACCTGCCTCTGGGAGGGAGGCAGGCGAGAGGGCAGCCGGGGACCTGTGTCCTCTGCAAGGGCCACCCCACCCACCACACAGCCTGGCTCCTTTCCTTTCCTCCACGTCTACCCTGGTGCATCTTCTTGGCTCAGCTCACGCATCTTCCCGCGGTCCATGCACTCTGCCTACATGGGCACAGGCATCCCAATCCCTGCCCCGTGGAGTTCACAGACCAGAGTATGCCTGGGCATCCTAAGGGCACAGCCCCGCAGAGCCCAGCCCTCACCGTCTGATTCAGCAGGTTCACGGTGGGGGACCCAGAGTTTGCATTTCTAGCAAGTACCAAGGAGCTACCTCTGGACCACACTTTGAGAACAGCTGGCTTAGAGAGAGAAAGAGTCAGCAACAGCTGGTCAGGATACAGAGAAAGGCTTGTCACCCTGGGGTGCTGAGGACTCGGGTGTTGGGGTGTTGAGGGGTGTTTTCCCACCCCCACAGAAGGCTGGGACTGGAGTCCCTGTTGATGCCTCAGTCTCCAGTGTTTTCCAGCCTAGCTAGGAGCCAGGCCCGGGCCTGAGGTGGGATGCGCTCTCCCACCCGGGTCTGTTTACCCAGCACCTCATCCTCTCTCCATCAACCACAGGGCTAAGTTTGCCATTGCTTTTGAGACAAGGAGAGGGCCATGGTGTAGGCTGTGGAACAGAGAGCTGGGGCTGTTTCCCGAAGGCAGCGGGAGCGAAGGAGGGGGTCATGGACCACTCAGAGCCTCCCAAGGCACAGAGGTCTCCGGTGGGAAGGTAGAGAAAGGGTGGACTGAGTCACACAAGACTGTTTCCCACACCCAGCTGGGGTCGGCGACAAGCAAGGCCCACTGGGGGCTTCATTGAAGTTGGGGGCTCACAAGGACGGTGGAAGAGGATGCAGACAGCTGCAGCCTGGCCCCTGCCTCCTCCCTAGGGCCCCCTCCCAGCTCCGGTTCATCTTCTAATCTCCAGGGCCTCTGGAGTAGTAAGTAATCCTCTCTAATGGGATCAACGTTGTGGTTCCTGCACTTTGTTTATATAACAGGGACCGGGATCCTTCTTTTAAACATTTTGGGTGGGGGGCAGTGACCGAGGGTGCAGATTCATTGGCCCACCTAAGGCTCTGGGGACCCTGAGCTTGGCCTGAACACATGGCTGGGTTGAGTCAGCAGCTAGCGATTAGGATGCGTGAGTGTGTGTGTGCGTGTGTGCACACATAACCATGCCTGCGTGCTCAGCTAATACTCTGCCGCAGATATTAATCCCTTTTTATGCAAAAAGACGATGGATCCTAAGCCCCGAGGAATCAAACTTGAATCTCTGCCAGCCTCCTGCCCCAGCTCCCCCTCACCCCTGCCAAATGGACACTGTCTGTTAACGAGGGAGATAAACGGACAGCAGCGAAGCCATCAAAGCCGATTTTCAATCTGTCTGTTCAGCTTTGGGGCCTTTCAGAACTTGATTTCTCACCCCTGGGCCCCCTCCCATCCCACCCCTGCCCCTCAGCCACTTTGCTCCCCGCCCCCATGCTTTTATCTCGCAGAGTGGGACCTCCTGACCTTCTGCTCACAGGGTGCCTTTCATCCGGCTCGAGATCTGCTAACAGAGAGGGGGCTGCGGGCTGGCGAGGGACAGACCCGAGAGAGGAGGTTTTGGGGGTTTGCTCCAGCACCTGGCCTGGGGACCAGGGAAGACAGAGAAACCCATCCACACTAAGAAACACATCCCCAAAGCCGGGCCCGAGCCCTTCTCAATGTGCCGATCCCAGGGTGCGCGTCCCTGGCACCTTGACTCAGTTTCCCCACTTTGAATTCACTTTGCTGTTGTCTGGCCAGGAAGCACCTTACACATATTCTTCCAGGTGAAGGCGAAAAAAATGTTGCTGAAAGCAAACCAAGCAGCTCCTCCATCCACAAACTGAGAGATTTAAAAAAAAAAAAAAGCAGATGGAGAAGGGGCATGAGGGGGGGGGGCTGGCACACAGCGCCTACTTAACCCATCAGGACGAGTGGGTTTTCTCCTGTCCTGTAGATAGCAGGCCCTGAGGTGGGATGGTCAGCACCAGGCAGAGAGATCTGTGGTTCCTGGGGGTGGTGGCTTTCATGACTCTGGGTGGGGCAGGAAGGGCTCAGCGAATACGCTGGTTAGAATCAGTTCCGAAATGGATGGACTGACCTCTGGTAGGTGCTGAGACTGTGTTCATTTCATAGGTGGAGAAATCAAGGCAGAGAAAGGTCCCGCAACTCCCCAAGGTCACAGGGCTCAAGATGGGTAGACCCCATCTTTCCCTGTATCCCTGCATCAGCTCCCGCCCTCACCCACCCTTGTCTCTTAGCCCCCTTCCAAAAGAATCACTTAGGGTCTTTTGCTAGAAGCGCGCTGTGTGACGCGGGGCCTTGGGGCCCTAGCCCAGGATTCTTGCTGTAGAATGTGGAGGGAGAGCTCTTCCAGTCAATCCAGAAATGTGCCAGGGGATGTCTGAAGGGATGAATGAGCGACAGCCACCTATGGCCGCCAAGAAGGTGCCAAGCAGAGCCCTGCCTTCCCTGGGTGCTCAGGGAGGGGCAGGGCTGAGAATGTTTTCTTCCAAAGCCCCACATTCTGCCTGGTTAGGAAGCAGGGGAGGAGGTCAAGAAGGACCATTTCTAAAATGCTATGGTCTCTTCTCAACCTTAAAGGGCAGGGAGGACCTGGGCTGTGGGGCCCCATAGATAGGGGTCTGTTAAGGTAGATTAGGGCTAGAGGCCAGGCCCTGGACACCGCAGCCAGAGTTCCGGTGGCCACCCCATTGCTGCTCTGACCCACAACGGGCTTTGTTTTCGATGTCCTCTGCACACCCTGGGAGTGTTACCTAGGATACAGCGACTCCCAAGAAGACGGCGGCAGGTGACCTCAGGAGAAGACTACTGAGAGGCAGGTGGGGTGGCCGCCACCATCCTGAGCAGACGAGCTTCCGAGCTTCCGTGCTCGGGTTCCCAAAAGGAGAGGAATCTTTTACAATATGCTCCGCCCCCTGAATCGCCTGAGGAGCTAAGGAGAAGCCTTGGGGACACTCCCCTGTCACTTGAAACTTGCTGGGCCATCACTCACTAGATAGACAGAACGGGCCCTTCAAGGGGAAGAGCAGCCATAGAATGGGAGCGTAAGACATCGTGGGTTTGTTGGCAAAGGGTGCCAAGTCTGTGCCAAGCAAGGCAGAGGCTGAGGTCCTTAGCTGTGTCCACCCTGGAGCAGGGCCAGAGGGGAGAGGCTGGGAGCTGGAGGAGGCCGAAGGCACATCTGGGGCTCTGGGGACACGATTGTCCAGGGTGCGGCTTAGGCAGGAACTTAGGTAGGGATTGGGTGGGACCGTCCTCCTTCCAGTCCTCGGAAATGTGACCTTATTTGGAAATGGGGTCTTTGCAGATGGGACTGAGTTGAGATGAGGAAGGTGGGTGATGGTCCAGCTCTGCTTGGTGTCCTAGAGAGACGAGGGAAAGGCCAGAGAGACGCAGGGACGAGCCTGCTGGGCCTGGGCAGATCCGGGAGGGCTGCAGCGTGAGCCCGGGATGGGCCCACCACCTGATACCAGTGAGAGGCGAGATGGGCTCCCCCCAGAGTCTCAGGGGGAGCATGGGTGGCCCTGCTGAGGCCTCCATGCAGACTTTCGGCCTGCAGAACTGGGAGATGATGGATATCTGGTGTTTTCAGCCTGCCAGCCAGCTAGCCAGCCAGTGAGGAGTGCTGTGTTCCTGCAGCCCCGGGGAACTAACAAATAGCCTCAGAGGGAACACTGTCCTGACTCAATTGATCTAACAAGCCTTAAACCGAGGAGACATCCTCATTCCCTGTGCCCTTCAGCCCGACCCCAGTCAGGTGGCAAGTCCTGTGGTCCCTTCCGCCAGAACACGCCCCCGAATCCAACCACCTCTCTGGCTGCGCTCTTATCTCTTACCCAGGGATGCTGCCCACTGGCTCTTCCTGCCCAGCTCTACACACCCACTGTCCCCCAGCAACTGGGAAGACATATAGCAAAGTAAACAAGCCCAGTTCAACCCCCTGCTCATACACCCTCTTGGGTACCGTATGATCTAGCTACCCCAGTCTGATTATCCAAAGGAATTGAAAGCAGGTCTCAAAGATTTGCACACTGTGTTCATAGCAACCTAATCCCTAACAGCCAAGAAGGGGAAGCAGCCCAAGTGTCTGTCAGTGGACGAATGGATAAACAAATGGTGGTATATACACACAATGGAGTATTACTTGGTCCTTAAAAAGGAATGAAATCCTGACCTCTAGTCAGTCACAAAAAACAAGAAATCAGATGCTTTCCCTAATATGTGAGAGCTAAGGAGAAATGGGTCATAGGAGAAACCCTAGATGAAAAAGGAAATCCTATAGAGGAGCAAACAAGACAACCTAAAGGAGGAGAGAGGAGGGGGGACGAGGAAAATCTCTAAAACACACAATGTACTTAAACATATCGAAGTCAACCACTAAGCTGAGCAAGGGAGGGAGAGACAGGAGGGAATGGGGTGGGAATTAGGTAGGGGTTAAATCAGTGATGTGTACATGTATGTACACACATGTTTTTTACCCCAATATGATGTATGAATATAATACACCAATAAAAAATGAAAAGAAAAAAAAGAAATCCTGACCTCTGCTACAACAAGCATGAACCTCGAGGTCATGAGGTTAAATGCAATAAGCTAGCCGAAAAGACAAATAAATATTCTATGATTTCTCTTACACGTGGTCCCTAGAGCAGTCATTAGAGACTTACAGATGTGCACTGGAAAGGAAGTGCAGGGCTCGCCGGGGGCCGGGGCGGGGACAGAGTTTCAGTAAGGGCCGGGGAACATGTTCTAGAGGTGGATGGTGGTGACGGCCCACACATTCTGAGTGTGCTCAGTGCCACAGAACCGCACGTTTACACATGGCTGAAATGGTCAGCTTTCTATAATGTCAATCATAATGCAAAAAACCTCACAAACGGGCTCCCCCACTTCCTCACCAACCTTCAGGAAAACTAGAACTCCTCCCCAGGTGCAGCCCGGCCGGCCTCTGTGACGCCTTGCCCTCTTCCTGCCCTCTGACCAGTCACGCCTGTCTCTGCCTTTGTGTGCAGTCGTCCTCTCCCACTCCGGCCCAACGCCCCCCCCCCCACCTGTGCCACCTCGCTGGACCACCAGCCTCGCCCTGCCTCTGTGCCCCGCGCTTTGATTTACTCTAACTGGCATCACCCCCGGGCTGGTCTCGCTCACGGTCTCTTTTGATCAGCGTGGCGTAGCCTCTTCTCTGCCTGGTACGTGCTCCCGGAGAGCTGCGCCGGGTCTGCGCCTCCGCAAAGCCGGGAGCAGAGCGAGGCCCGGGGAAGGGCCCACTGGAGGAAAGGAAGAATCGGCGAATCATCCCTTTAACCCTAGAAAACCAGCAAGAAGGGACTTTACCCGTGCGAACACACAGACACACACAGGCACACGCCACATACTAAGCGGATATGCTTTGTGTCTGACTGCGGTCCCTCCTGCTCTAACAATGAAGTTGTTCTAACTTCAGGAACACCTTGTGCCGCGCCTCCGGTGCCCGCGGTAGAACCTGGGGCGGGCTACAATATTTACTACGTGAGAAACCGAGGTTTGCGTGGAAGGGGCACTTGGGGACGCCTGGGTGGTGAGGCCCAGGCTAGGGGCCCCCTCTGCCCCTCCCCGCCTTGGGCTCGGCCTGTGCCTCGCGGTGGGCTTTGTCTGGGAGGTGGGGTGGATAACAAGGTGGTGATCAAGTGTCTTCACTAAAACTAGGCCTGGCCCGAGCCCCTGGGGCCCCTGTCGGAGATGGAGGAAGAAGCTGAGGCTGACACACCGCATACCAGGCCTCCCTGCCTCCCTGCACCCGTGCTGTGGCAGCCCTGCCCTTCAGTGCTCGCCCTACTAGCACGGTCTCGTTCCAGCAAGCTGACACTGGGCCTGGAGGGGGAGTGCCGTAGCGTGGAGAGTGGGCTGACTGCCAAGGGCCCTGTATTTTTTAAGGATGGACCGGTGCCAGGCTGAGTGGAGGCAGGGGCGAGGCTAATCCCCAGGTTGCAGGTGACATCAGAGGGGCCCCGCCCAGCAGGTACCCTAGTGCACGGGCACCCGGTGGGAGCATCACCCCGCCACCCCTCGGCATCCTCGGCATGCAGGGCGACCTGCATGTCCCCATTTCACAGACGATGACACTGAGACACCGAGACCCGTGGAGAGGCCACGCGCCTGCCGCCAGCCACCCCTTCAGGGCTGAGCCGGTCTTTCCCTCCAGCCCCTCCCTGCTGGCTCTGCCTGTTCTCCTGGCATATTTACCTTCCCGATTTCATCTGCTTTTGTTTGGTTTGATATGAAAATGAATTTGCCCACAATGCACAGCCACAGAAGAAAAAGGGGTGTGGGCGGAGCCGCGCACAGGGCAGGAGCAGAGCGGACTGAATGGGAACCAGCCCGCAGCTCACAGAATCCACCCACGGGAATGCAAAATGCACAATTCTGGGTCCAGGGGGTTCGCGGCTGGAGAAGTGCGTGGGGGCGCTGGGCTTGGGCTTGGGTGCCAGTCAGGGCCCACTCTTGTCTGTGGGCCACTTGGGCAGCCCCGAACCTCTCTGAACCATAGGTGTCACTGATACACGGTGACAGATGCACCTCCTTTTGGGGTGCAATTGTGACAAAAATTAAATAAAGCAGCGTCTGTGATTTATGTTTGCAAGCTGCGGAGTGTCATCCAATGGCGAGGTGATATTTTGGGATTCTCAGCTCCCGGGATCCTTTAAAGGGCCCAGGAGCAGCGAACCCCATCCCAGCGGAGGCCGTGAGCTGGCGCTGGGTCCCCCCTCCAGGGCCTGGGACCCTATGGGGCAGACTCACCCAGAACCTTCCGAGGCAGGTTTCTGGGACAGCGCGGCTAGGAACAAGAGTCTGAGCTGAGCTGGGAGGAGACAAGTGGGACAGGGGTCCTCTCATCTTTACTCCCTCAGACAGCCCTGACTTGACTCCTTTGGGATAGCCAGAGAAGAGTCCACTCCTGGAGGAAGGTGTCACAGCCGAGGGACAGCAGCAGGTGTCACGGCCTGTGGGCTCTGGAATGCTTGATATCCATACCCAGGCCTGCCAGGGGACTGAAGCTTGTACGATTCAATGGCCCTCTTTCAGAACAAAATAGCAAATATAAAATTAGGGACAAATGTTCCCAAAGGGCCATACAGGTGAGGGGCTCGAAATCTCTTGGGAAATCCCTGCTGACCCCAGGAGATGCCTGGAGGGGACTGTGGTCCCACAGATATCCAGAGACCATGAGACTATTAGAAAGCACGTCCCCTCTGTGGCGGGGGGTGGTGGTGAATGTCTCTGGATCCGGCATGTGGCTGGTGGGAGTCGGGGATGGGGGTCAGGTGGTGGGTTCTAGGACCGACCCCCTGCAGCAGGCAGCTCCCTCTGGGCTCGTCCTTCTCAGTCCAGCAGGTTCCTTCAGTGCCTCGGGGATTTATGGATGGGGATAAGTGACTGCAGCCTTTTATTTACTAAGGATGCTGGAGCGGGGCCAGGGCTCGGGGTTCCAGAGGGCTGAGGAGGGAGGAGGAGGAGATGGAGTGGTTGGTGTGCCTCTCTGGGGCCAAGGCGAGGGCAGTGCTTGGCCTGGACCCACCCCTTGACCCTCCAGGGGTGGTGTGTGTGTGGGTGCCCTTCTTTGGTCCCCAGAGGAGCAGGGTGGCAGGGTGTGGCAACAGCCATGCCCCCTGGGAAGGGGCCCATCCTCTGAGGACAGATATATGCATAGCTGTTCCCCACCCCTGATCCTCCACGCACAGAGCACAGAACTCGAGACTATTTAAATGACAGTCTGCCATTGTTCCCTCCTCTCACCACCATGGAGAATGTTTTAGAGAGGAAGTATCAGGTTCCCCAAACCTTCCCTTCCATCGATCCTGGAGCCATTATTACAGAGGGTCACAGGGGCTGAAGGAAGAAGCACACCTGAGTAGATTCAGCCTCCATTCGAGCCCAGAGAGAGCCATCGATCCCGGTCAGCATGCGCTGACAGGCCTGGGCACAGGTCAGGCCAGCCTCCTTACAGTCTGAGCAGCTCCCAGAGGAGGCAGGCACAGGGCCAGGCCTGTCCTCCAGGATTGCCAGGGAACAGAGGGGGAGGCAGCCTTTTGGCTAGCATGGGCTGAGCCCCTCCAGGTAAAAGCAGCCACGAGACACAGACACGCATCTCAGGGAAGGGTAGATGCGCCAAGACAAGCACTCTAAAACTGTGGGCTGAGCCAGGCGTGGTGGCGCACGCTTGTAATTCCAGCATTCGGGAGGCTGAGACAAGAGGATCGCAGTTCGCAGACAGCCTCAGCTACTTAGTGAGGCCCTCTGCAACTCAGTGAGTCCCTGTTTCAAAATAAAGAATAAGGGCTGGATATGGTGGCACACACTTGTAATTCCAGTGCTTGGGAGGCTGAGACAGGAGGATCGCACAGGTTCGAAGCCAGCCTCAGCTACTTAGTGAGGCTCTCAGCAACTTAGTGAGACCCTGTTTCCAAATAAAATATAAAATAGGTCTGAGGGTATAGCCCAGACGTAGGAAGTTCCTAGATTCTATCCCCAGTACCCCCTTCCACACAAATAAAGAATAAAAAATAGGGCTGGGGTGTAGCTCAGAGGTAGAATGTCCCTGGGTTCCATTCCTGGTACCACACACACACACACACACACACAAAAAAAAAAAAAAAAAAAAAAAAAAAAAACCCTCCCAAAATTGAGGACTGAGCCATGCGTGGTGGCACATGCTTGTAATCCCAGTTTTTGGAAGGCTGAGAAAGGAGGATCACAGGTTCAAAGCCAGCTACGCTGGCTTAAGAGACCCTGTTTCCAAATAAAAATATAAAAATAGGTCTGGGAGTGTAGCCTGGAGGTAGAAGGGGCTTCCAGGAACCCCAGTACCACCTAAAATAAAATAAAATATAAAAATAGGTCTGGGGGTAGAGCCTAGAGGTAGAAGGCCCCTGGGTTCCACCCCCAGCACCATGCACATACACAAAAACTGCAGGCTGAAGACATCTGGGAGTGCAGGGCAGCTTGGGGGATGCCACCCTCCAGTGTGATCTTAAAGGTAAGGGAGAGGGGAGTATGGAGAGAAACAAACACAGTATGTCTGGAGAACAGAGGTCCTTTAGTGGGATGGAAGGTCAGGGTCCCTGGGACCAAGGAGTTGCTGGTCACCCTACGGCTGAGGGCCACCTTCGACCTTCCTTCACCCCTGCCTGCAATGAGCTCATTGAAGGCTTGAACCATGTGGGGAGGGGGCCTGGCCCCCTCACTCTCCAGGCTGTAGCTGGGTGACACCCTCCAGGAAATCCTCCTCCGCTCCCAGCCCTTCTGCAGCGAGTCACTGTTGCCGTTCCTGCGTCTGTCCCTCCACCACAGCAGGGCAGGGGACAGCCCAGCTCTGGGCTCCCTGCGTCTGTCGGAGTCTGCAACCACACCTGGCTGGTAGCAGGTGCCTTGTTGACTGGATGGATGGATGGATGGGAAGGAGGGAGGCAGGAAGGATAATAGAGAGGTGGCTGAGACACCAGAATCAGGCTGAGACTTGGCTCAGCTGGCCCCTAACTTGACCCCTTAATTCAACAGGAGGAAAATGGAGAGGAAATGGCTCCCTTGCCACTTCTGAGGAGGGAGAGCAGAACCAGCCAGGCTCAGACCCAGTTCTACAGCACCTGCCAGAGCCTGTGGGTCACCCAGGCTATGGGGTGGCTGCTCCTGAGACTGCTAAAACCTCTCCATCCACCCTTCCTTCCTGTCCTCTGCAGAGAGGCCCCTGGAACACACTCTTTTATCCAGACTCCTGCCTTGGGCTCTGGCTTGGGGGCTCTGGCCTCTGTATCTTGTTGGGGTTCCCTTGCCCAAGACACTGCTGCAGATGGGATGCGGGGAGCTCCCTCTATAGGCCCCCTGGATCCCGCCCCCTCCCCCAGTCCACCCCATTCCCCAGTGTATCTAGGTCGGTCCAGGCTGCCGGGGACCCTGTGGAGAGCTGATTGTCACCATCCCAGAGACTTCCCTCCCTAATTAGTTAATGTATGCACGCAGGAGCTACTTGAGTGGCAAGGGTGGTGGTGGGGATTAGGAGCAGGGGTCCAGAGAGATGCCAGAAGGAGCTCTGGGCAGGGAAGAGAAGCCAGGAAGCCCTGCTTCCAGCAGGCAAAAGGACCAGATAGATAAGTCCCCATACCACCCGCTCAGGCCCCAGAAGGCTGATTAGGGATTTCACGCCGGGCCATGGTTGGGGGACAGTACTGCCATTTCCAGCTGCTCCTCCAACCTGATTAATGCCAATTAATGGAAGGCCCTGCTGGGCTGCTCGGGACTGGCAGCTGCTCTCAGAAGGTCCTGCTGCGGTGGCCGAGGCTGCCCCAGGGACAGACACCCATCCTGTCGGGTGTGGAGGTTCGGGTTGGGAGAAACAGCTTCTGGGATTGTTTCCTTGTCAACCAGTTTTCCCAGGGGACAAGACCCCTCCTGTTTCTGGGTGTGGGGTTCTCTAGTCCTCAGTCACCAGCCTCCCCTCCCCCTCCCACAGAGCTGGGCTGGCTTACAAGTACCTGGGGGAGGGCCTGGGAAAGGGCTGAGGGGACGGCCACTGAGGGGAGGGGTTGCTCAGAGGCTGGGCTCTTTCTCTGCCTCTTGGGATTGGGTGGGGCAGGGTGCCCGGTCAGGAAGAGGTGGCTGCAGGCGTAAGCCAGGGCTGAGGCTCAACCTCACCATAGACTCGGACCCCACCTCAGAGGATGGGTGCTGGGAAGAGGTGGGGGCTTTTCAGGCAAAGGTGGGGGAGTCCAGGGTGGAGTCCTGGGTGGTCTCAGTGGCCCCTTGGTCTGTCCCCTCCCTAAACTGTGGCAGGGCAGGCTGAGGCACAGCCAGACCTGCCCTGGCTCTCACCCCGGCCACTGAAGAAAGAATCAATTAATTCATTAGGCCGACACTTTGTGAGAACGTCGCTCCCGGGACTGGACGGGCCTGGCAGCCGGCAGTGTTTTAATGGGCACTTTTGCTCTGATATGACACCCGAGCCAGCTGCTCCTTCATGGCATGGGACCCACTTGCTGGACAGCTCCTCGAGGCAGGTGGGTGGAGAGGTCTATCTTGGGCAGGGGGGGCTGTTCCCTCTGGATCCTGGCACGGGCCACAGCTCCATTTCCACCTGACCCAAAGGGAGCATGACATCTGCAGAAGCCCTTCCCAGCCGCCCGGTGCAGCCCGGGGAGCCCCGCCATGCGGATGAGAAGCCTTGTTTTCTGTCTCTGGGCCTTGTGCATCTGTGGAAGGGTCCAGCCAGGTGACCCATAGGTCTCCTTCGGGCTGACTTTGTAGGATCTGTTACTGAGTGTCAAATTTACATTTTGGAATCTGTGATTTTTTTTTCCAATGCCCAATCACAGGAGGCACCAGGAGCTCAAGAGCAGGGCGGCTGGCCACTTCCCTGGGCACAGGGTAACCATTAATCCTGATCCCATCCTGATGCCAGTGTCCAGAGGGTCGGGGTCTCTCCCACTGTTTCTCTGTGGACCAAGTTTTCTGGGGATGAGGGGCTCCTGGTGCTCAGAGGGCTACGTGGCCTGCTCCCCGAGGCACTGGATAGCCTCTCTTCTCCCTGGGTAGGACATAACCTTAGATGCTATCCATTCTGGAGCAGGAGGAAAGCCTCCTCCTGTGCCTCCAACCTGTGACCTGCACTCAAGTCTGCCGCTGTCCCAAGGTGGGGATGGATACCTGGCAGCTGGCTCCCCTGGGGCCAGGCCCGGCCCGGCCCCTCTGACTCAGACACCCTTAGGGGTGTCACTGTTGCTGGCAGCCTCTGCTGGCAGCTCTCGCCTTCCCAGCACGTCTCTGAGTTTCAATGACGACCCCAGCTGCCTCCTACAGAGACACGTCAAGGACTTCTGTCACAATGACGCCATCGGCCTGCTCGCTGTTCCAGGAGCCCGGCCCTGCGGCTGGCTGATAAAGGGATGACTCTCCTGCCAAAGGGAAAAACCGGCCAGTGGCAGCCTTCATGCCCGAGCAAGCTCTCGGCTGCACAGAAGCAGCAGCAGTGAGGGACAGGGAGGGAACCGGGAGAGAGGAGTCCAAGAGAGGAGGTGGTGCCCTCCTCCAGGTAGCCCTCCTTGATTGCAAGTGGCCAGCCCGCTGGGGCTCCTCAGGGGTGGAGAAAGCGTCCCACTAGCCTCGCTGCTCAGGGCTCTTTGCCCTTTAGCTTGTATTTGGTTAATTTGTAGTTGGGTAACTGGATGCTTTGCTTATCCAGTCTATCCCATTTCTAGAACCCAGCATTGGATTGCAACAACCCACCCAGCTGGGCATCGCAAACAAGTATCCAACCCCTGCCTTCTGGACCCTGGAAAGAAAGTGAACACATTATGGCGCTAGAAAGGGCCATAGGGGTGGGGTTAGTCCTCGGAGAGGGGCTCGGGAAGGTCTAGGTCAAGCCCTGAAGGACAGATGGGAGTCACAGAGCAGAGCAGGGACTCCTGTCCTAGGGGGCGGGGGCACCCAGCAGCCTGGAGGGCCAAGGTCGCCGGGGCATGTGTCACTGGGGGGGTCAGAGAACAGAGATTCAGGGAGAAGGTGAGCGGCGAGGTCAGACAGGTAGGTGAGCCAGGCAACCGGTGACAGATCAGATTTCTGTAGCGAATTATCTCTTTGGCTGCGACTTGGAGATGGTGTGGGAGGAGGCGCTGGCCAGGATCAGGTGACCAAAATCCAGGAGACAGCAAGCGACACCAGTGGCAGATGAGGTCAAGACCTTCCGTTCACCCTCCCGCTCTGCACCCGTGTGATATGAGTCTTAAGCTTCCAGGGCGCCCAGGGCAGCAGGTGTCTGTCTGCACCGCCCAGGCCCACTCCCACCTCGGCCTCCTCTGCAGCTGCCCTGGCTCTCCAGCTCTAGTGCCCCTGCTTGTTTCCAATCCAGGGTGCACGGCTGGACCTGGCACTGTGCGTGGTGGCACTCTGAACTGGGTGCAGCAGGGAGCAAGGGGTGGGGGGGTGGTAGACTGGCAGGGCAGGGGGCCGCCGGCTCCCCCACCCCGACTTCCCCGGCTCCCGGCCACGTTGCTCCAGGGTTAATGGCTCTGAAGTCTATTTTGCTGGATGCCGCATCCCCAGGAAAGAACCCTTAACCTGCTAACCCTTTGCCCTGCTGAGAAAATAACCCAATTATTGCAAAATGAGGCGCTGTCCCAGAGTGGAGGGTTCAGCAGCTAACGATAATTACAACAGGCTGGACATGAGCAGCCACTTGTTCGGGGAAGAGAAGACAAAGCAGAAACCGGCTGTGCATAGTAACCTCCCCTGGGGGTGCAGCAGGCAGGAAGGAGGCCGGGAAGGGAGGCCACCAGGCTTACAGCCTCCCCTTTGCACCTTGGCCCCTGTTGCCCTTGGCCAGTCTTCTTGGTCCATGGGATATTAACAGGGTAGGTGGCTGACCAGAGTCCAGCTAGGAGGACAGAAATTACCTGGGGTCTTTTTTCTTTCTTTTTTTCTTTTTTTTTTTTTTCAGTACTGGGGATGGAACCCAGGGGCGTTGTACCTCTGAGCTACACCTCCAGCCCTAGTTTTATTCTTTATTTTGAAACAGGGTCTCACTGAGTTGCAAAGGGCCTAAGTAGCTGAGGCTGTCTGCGAACTGCGATCCTCCTGTCTCAGCCTCCCAAATGCTGAGATTACAAACGTGCTCCATCACGCCCGGCACTTGGGGTCTTAACACAAAAGGAACTTGCTACAGGGGATTGATTACAGGTGGAGAGAGGGCAGAGATGCCAAATGGGGGAACAGCGAGGTAACCCAGAGACAAGCAATGCAGGAACCCCTAGGCTGCAGGGGTTCAGAGAGAAAGTGGATTGTCAGAGCCCAAGAAAGTCACCTGTCTACTGGCAGCTGGTGTCACAAACCAAACACAGTCACTTCTAGGAGTGCCAGAGTGGGCCAAAAGAGAGGGGGAAATATATATACCCATGTCCATTAGCCAAACTCAGCCAGCTGACCGGAGCCTGGGTAACCAGGAGGCCAGGCCCTGCGACTCCGGCCAGGGAAGTCTCTGAGAGGTGGCAGCTCAGGAGGGCACAGCGGGCCCTTGGGCTTCCTGCCTGCTGCTCAGGGCTCACCTAGCATCGCTGGACAACAGCATCTGGCTCCTAGCGGGCTCCTGTGCCTGGAAGATAAATGCCCAAAGCCCCCCCCCCCCCCCCCCCCCCCCCCCCCCCGCCCCGGGTTCATCAAGCTCCCAGCGGCAGGTGTTGGTGGCCAGAGACCTCGCCCACCAGGAGCTTAATCTCCCAGACAAAGGGCAGAAAGGCAGCCCAGTCCTAGATAGAGAAGGGCACGTCAAGGGCAGTCCCCACGGTCTGGTCTAAGTGGGCCGGGAAGCCTAGTAGCTCCTGAAGGACAGAGAGAGTGGCCCGGGCCTATCTCTGTGCGTGGGGAAGGGAGGGGAGGGATCCAGACCTCTTCTGGACCATTCTCCGGAGCTGCCATCCTCCTGGACCTAGCCGCTGAAACAAAGCCCTTCCTTTCTCCCTCCTCCACGCCCTTCCAGAATTAGGAGCCTCCATCTGTACCATTTGTTAATGCTGGATGCCCGGTGCAAAGGCGATGAGGACTGGACAGGGTCCTGCCCTCGACCTGCTTACACACTAAAAACTGCCACATCCTCCCTCGATCGCCCTCAAAGGCAAGAAGAGCTTCAGAGGGGTCTGCCCTGCACGTCTCCCTAGCAGCTTTTCCAACGCTAGGACCCTACGCTGGGTTCTCCCCTTCTCCGCACAGCACCTCTCAAGTACAGGCGCCAGAGGGGAGGAGCAAGGGGCGGGCACTGCATCAGGAGCATTGTGATTGGTCTGCGTCATGCTGACAGATGGGCGAAGAGACCAACCAAGGCCGTTGGACAGCCGGAGCGACAGGCGGCCTGGAGTCCAAGGCAGATGCGCGCTGCAGTCCCGCGGCCGCCCCACCCCTCGGCCAGCTTCTCCCCCCTCCTGCCCACGTCTGGGGCACAGCTCTAAATCTCTTTGACATAAAATATCGTTGGAGAGCCGCAGCACAGAGAGATTAAAAAACAATAAAGAGAAAGCGAAACTCTCGACTATAATTACCAGCCTCTAGCCGGCAGCAGCAAAAACGCACTAAAATTTTAATAGGAACCACTGCATTTAATTTAACGACACATTTTTTCAATTACCAGAATAATTGTTTTATTCATAAAATGAGTTTCAATAAAGAGGGTAATTTTCCTTTGTTTTTATTATTCATTTGTGCAACATATTTGAGATAGAATTCTCTCATGTCAAGGCAGCTTGGAGAGGGCTTCTGACATCTGTGTCACGAGTTGAACGGAGGGGGCAGGGCCCCGGGGAGGTGGATGTCCACATGCCGGGTGGTGGGTGAGCGGCGGAGAGCTAGACCTGGGAGCATCTGAGGAGTGTCCACCCTCTGCCCCTGGGAGTCTTGAAAAGCGCCCTGTGGTTCCCTGCTTGGCTTTTCCGGCCTCTCCCGGCCGGCCCATCCTCCACCCACTCTGTCAAGCCGATCTCCCTGTGGCCACAGGGAAGCGGGACCCAGCGGTGCAGTACTGTCTGAGCCCAGGGAGGGAGGCAGGAACTCAGCTCCTCCAAAACAGGCATCCTGCTAAGCTGTGTCAGAGCTAAAGCCTGGACCACTCAGAGGACGGCAGAAAGCGGACAGAGACAGTGTGCAAAGATGCCTGTTGCTGGAGAACTGAGGACAGACCACACCTAGGCACCTGGAGCCTCTGCCTCCCAGCAGCTAATCGGATCATGAAAATGACCCACACGAACAGGTTGCCCATCCTGTGCCACCGGGGGTCCCTTCCCAGCACCCAGCCAAGTGGGCACCAAGGCCCCGCCCACTTCGGAGATAAGAAACAGGCCCACAGCTGCTGCAGTGGCTTGTCTTGGGCCACACGGGTAGGGCATGGGGGAACAGGATTTGAACTTGTCCCTGTCCACCGTGGAGCCTCCTGATGATGCTAAGTGCCTGGGTGTAGACTGCTGCTCAGAAAGGGCTCCCCTGGAGACTTTGTCTTTGGACTGACTCATTGGCGCTGGGCACGCTGGCTTCGTTTACACTGCACTCCAGGCTCGCTCTCTCTGGCAAGCTCTCAGCTCAAGAACCCTCGCACTGAGCCTCCGGCTGGCACTCAGAGATAGGAGCCGTCGGGAGAGCAGCTGTTAAAGAGAGCATCACCCTATTTGGGCCCTGGGTTCCTGGAGCACTTTGGTCTCCTTGGGACTGCCTGCAGCTCCTAGACTGGGGAAGATGGTTTCAGCATCACGCTGCTTCTGGGGAGAAACAGAGGGAGCTGGAGCTGACGGTCACAGGGAACGCTTGGTTCCCCACTGTGGGCAGGGAGTTGGTGCTGAGCGTGGAAATACCCACTGAGGCGTGTTCATCTGGATCCCGTTGGAGCCCAGAGAGGGGAGGAGAGGTGGGGGGCCATCTCTGGAAGCCAGTGCATTCTACCAGAGCAAGCGAATGGATGCTCTCCATGAAAGCACCAAGGAGAGAGGGATCAGAACTTCTGCCTCCCAGAACTGCGAGAAAATGAATTTCTGTTGTTTAAGCTCTTTAGTATGATATTTGTTATAGCAGCCCTAGCAAACAGATACATACTCTCGCCCCCCCCCCCCCACCCCTTCCCACACACACTGTGATTCTGGGGGTTGAGCCCACGGACATTCTACCTCTGAGCTACAACCCCAGCCCTATTTTATTTTTCTCATCTTTAAACAGGGTCTCCCTAAGTTGTTGAGTCTGGTCTCAAACCTGAGATCTTCTTGTCTTAGCCTCCCAAGCACCGAGATTACAGGTGTGCAGCACTATCCCAGGCTCAGATTCACACACTTTGCTTTTATACACTTTTCTTCCCTCCTCCTGGGACTCATCCTCCCCTTTCCCTGCAAGTGTGAGAACAGCATATTGAATCCTGGCTCTGAGCCACCTTCTCCAGGAAGCCCTCTCTGAATGACCCTGCTTTAGCTCTGGGGATCTCTTAGCATCTGGTTCACTAAGTATCGATTTACCCTTATTCATGGGTCATTCTGGAATGTTACTAAGTGAATCAATTGTGGGTTTTACACAGGATTGAAACTGTAAGCATTCCTCTGCCTTGGCTAGTGTTTCTTCTTCCTTCCTCAGGGGCCCCTCTAAGTGCTCTGAGCCCAGGTGGGGGCGTGGTGCCCAGACTTCCTAGGAAAACCAGGCTGGGATGGGGACAGAATGGGGAATGCCAATCTTCAACTCCATCTCTTATCCAGGTATATGCCGGGTCCTGAAATGGGGGCTACAGGCTCACAGTCTTGCCCCTAACAAGACTGGAGTCAGATCAAGGGGCCCTGGGTGGAGACAGAGTAATGGCGGTGCTATCTTCAGAGTTCAGCCAGCCAGGGCCTCCTGGGGCTTGGTCTTGACCTGACCTTCCGGCCTGGCTGAAGGCAGGAGGGAGCACAGTACAGTGGGGCCCCATGAACAGGAGGCTGGGGGACTGCCTGGAGGAGGTGCCCTGGGACACCGGGATACCTCATTCCATCCTCAGTGGACTGGGGATGCTACGATCCAGGAGAGGAAGGGCATTCCCGAGGTAGCAGTCTTGGCCAGGCCTTCACTGTGGGGCTTAGAGCAATCGTAGAGGTCACTATCCCCTCCCCTGACATCAGTCTATTGTGACTGGGCTAGCCAGAATGGCCCACCATCTCCCTCTTTATCCCCCAGTTCCCCCCAGTTCAACTGGGGAGGGTGAGGAGGGGCCCAGGTGGGGGAGAAGATAGCGCCAGGATCACATACACAGCAGATGTCGGCGGATTAGCAGCTCTGCCTCCCAAAGCTGCCCGAGCCACTTAATATTCTGTAGATGGGGTCATTTCCTTTTCATGAAAAGCAAACACGGAATTGAAATGCTGCGGTCTCCAAACACCTGGGGAGATCTGGCGTCTTAAAGCCTTGCACCCCTGGGAAGGGGTCCTAAGAATGAGACAAAGGGACAAGAGAGATGGGGGCCCGGTTCTCTTTGTAGGCCAGGAGCGGTGGACAGACCCTGCCGGGAGGGGCGTCCTGGACACACAGAGTCCCCCAGGGGTCCGGGGAAGGGCCTGGGGCTCGGAGACACAGGAGTGCTGTCCGCGGGGCCGGGCTGGACTGTTGGCCAAGCCAGACCGCTGAGCGAAAGCTATCGCCAGGAAATGACAAACACAGGGATCATTCCTCCCGCTCTAATGACACCAGACACCAAGGATGGAGGCGCGGCCACCGAGGTGGATCACCGAGATGGGAACGGCAGACTCTTGCCAGACAAACAGATCCAGGGAGCAAAAGAGCTGCCGCCATAGCTGACCGTATGCAACAACAGGAGGAGCAGACGTGGCCTTATTCTTATGTGGGGGCTTTTAGTAAAGGAAGGCGACCTCCTTCGATCAGGTGCAGCTCGCCCTAGGGTAGCTCTTGGGGTCCCTCGGCTTCGTCTGAAGGCGGCTGTGGCTCCCCTCTCACCTGTGCCTGGTGCAGCGATTATAGCAAAACTCGCTCCGAAGGGGGAGGAGTGTCTGAGTTAAAGCAGGAGCATCTGGCACCAGAATCAGAGCGTGGGGTTTGATACGGGTTATTACTGAGCTCAGACTCCAACCCCAGCCCATTTCATCTTCGTAAGCTAAGAACAAGGCCACGTGGCAGATAAAAGGCGCAGATGTCGGGGGGTCTGCCTGCGGAGAGCTGGGATTCTCCAGCTGTGTGAAGTCGAGCTGGTCCCCTAACTTCTCTGGGCTCCAGCTTCCTTATCTCTGAAATGAGAATAGTGTTAAGGCATCCCTCATGAGGGATGAGGTTTGAGTGACTGAAGCTGGTGGAATAACCTAGTATACAGCACCCGAGCCACAGTGGCGGCTGGTCCCACTGAGCTAGGCCGTCTGCCGGGGCCCAATTCAAAGATCGACAGGACCGACGGCACCTGGGGGGATGATTTTCTTTCCTTCCTTCTCTCCTTCCCTCCCTCCTTTCCTCTTTCTCTTCCTCTTTTCTGTCTCTTCCTCCTCCATCTCCTCTTCTCTTCCTCCCTCCCTCCGTCTCTCTCTCCCCCCTTTCTCTTCTGTCCCCTCCCTTCCTCCCTCCCATCTTTCTGGCTGAAGTAGCTATTTCAACAAAGCCAACCCTGGCTCTTAGTGCCCCAGCCTCAAAGCCGGCCATCTGATTCTGTGTGTCACTGCGGAGGAGTGCTTCCTCACTCTGGGAGTCCCAGCTTCCTGCCCTCAGGAAGAGCTGCCTGTGGCTCTACCATCTCGGGATCACGCGGGCAACTCGGGACCTGGCGGTCGAAAGGGCAGCAGCCACCTGGCTTCTTCCTCCTCGCACGTCCTCACCCCCAGGGCTCCCTGGACATCCAAGCCCAGCTCCCCCCTTCCCAGCGAGTCTTCTCCTGGTTGTTCTGGCCCCGCCCTCCATAGCGCCAGGCTGGGAGCCTCAGTGGCCAAGCAGGAAGCAGAGGACCCATTAAGGGGCAGACAATGGGCACGGCCAGGGGTGGACAAGAGAAAGGCCTTCAGCCCACGGCCTCACGGTGCCCATGTCCAAGGAGCCAGCACATTTGGGATTGTGTGTGTGGTTCCTCCAGCTCCCCTCTGGAACCTAGAAAGTCTAGAAGACTTTCTCCACAAATAACAATGGCCCTGTCCACACAGAAATGGAAAGGAACTGAGATGCCTTATTCTGAAGCTAACTTTTTATTTTTTGCAGTACTGGGGATGGAACCCCGGGGCTTTCTACTTCTAAGCTACACCCCAGCCCCATTTTTTTTATTCTTTATTTTGAAGCAGGGTCTCACTGAGTTGCAAAGAGCCTCACTAAGTAGCTGAGGCTGTCTGCAAACCATGATTCTCCTGTCTAAGCCTCCTGAATACTGGGATTACAAGTGTGTGCCACCACGCCCAGCTAACTTTTTATTTTTTGAAGCAGGGTCTCACTAAGTTGCTGAGGGCGGCCTCAAACCTGCGATCCTTCTATCTCAGCCTCCCAAGTGCTGGGGTTACAGGTGTGGGCTCCCATGCCTGGCTTAACGGTGTCAACATTTATCTTCCAGTGTGTGAAGTTCCCAGCTTGGGCATTTTCAGTCCATTGGACAGACGATGAAACCGAGGCTCAGTGCCGTAGTTGTTGGGTCAATAGCCAACTTTGTTCTTTCTACCAAAATCCCTGCAGGAAAGCTGTCAGTGGAGCCAGCGCCCTTCCCCGGATAGGGCTTCCCTGTGCAACTCCTGAGCCAGGGGCCACTCCAGGGGGCTACAGGTGCCCCCTCCCACTCACCGGGCCTGCAGAGAGACGCCTGCTTCCTGGTTCCCCAGCTCCACCCTGGCCTGGTGTCCAGAACAAGTGTCATTTCACAGAAAGAAAAGTCAGCCAAGAACGGCGAAATAAAGAAGGCCAGGCTTCCACATCCCCCTTCCCAGTGGGACAGAGCAGAAAGGAGAAGCTGCTGTCCCTTTGTGGCCCGCTGGACGCTCGCCACACCAGGGTCGCAGCCCACAGCCAGGCCCGGGAGGGCAGAGGGACCCCGGCCAGAGCTGACATCTCCTCGGCCTGGCCCTGGGGAAGCTAATTAACCTCCCTGAGCTTGGATCTGCTCACTGGAAGAGGAAGGAGGGTATAATAATATATCACAGAGAGCCAGACCTGGTGGCACACGCCTGGAATCGCAGCTTGGAAGGCTGAGACAGGAGGATCACAGATTTGAGGCCAACCTCAGCAACTTAGGGAGACCTTGTTTTAAAATAAAAAATAGCAAAGGCTGGGGGTGTAGCTCAGAGGTGGAATGCCCCTGGGTCCAATCCCCATCCAAAAATGTAATATTGATACATCACAGAGAACTGACGGTGAACTACCATAAGGGAAAATGGAGGAGCCAACAGAGGGAAAACAGGGAACTGTGTAATAGGACACAACACAGCGTGATACAAAGTAATCATTGCATTAAGGAGCGCAGCGCTGCCGGGAGGGATCCCCCTTTCCCTCTCCCCCTTCCCTGGATGCTATACACTGCATCATAGCTGGCTCCCCAGCCCCGGAGGCCTCCCAGGGCCAGGTGGACAGCCTGGGCAGGGCGAGGCAGTTCCTCCCCCTCCCCTCCTTCTCAAGACAAGTGGCAGATGCTTGGCCGCAGGGCCATGTTACCCCAGAGTCTTTGTCTAGATAGAGGGACTCAGTCTCCGTCCCAGGCCTCGGTTCTCCAAGCCTAGGCACCAGCTAGTCCAGGTCCCTTAGCAAACATCCTTCCTTTCTTTCTTTCTTTCTTTCTTTCTTTCTTTCTTTCTTTCTTTCTTTCTTTCTCTCTTTTCTTTTCTTTTCTTTTCTTTTCTTTTCTCTTTTGGTGGTACTGGGGTTGGAACCCAGAGGCTTTCTACCTCCGAGCTATACTCCCAGACCAATTTTATATTTTATTTGGAAGCAGGGTCTCACTAAGTTGCCGAGAGCCTCACTCAGTAGCTGAGGCTGGCTTCGAACCCATGCGATCCTCCTGTCTCAGCCTCCCAAGCGCGGGGATTACAAGTGTGCACCACCACGCCCGGCTTCTTTAGCAAACATTTCAACTCCATCATTCAGCTTTCTGGGTTCAGTGTTGGTCAACACCACGGATGGCTGGGGGGTCCTCTGGGCTATCATGCCACAGAAGGTGTGTCTGTGACACAAGAGTTTTGGCCTGACCCCGCCTGGACCAGCAGCATCGTGTGGACACAGGTACAAATGCAGCCATGGGCATGTTGCCTGTGCTCTTAGACCGCCAGTCTCTTATCTGTAGGAGGTGGTAATTACCAGTGTCACCACTGAAATTGCCCGAATAAAGTACAGAAAGGGGCCACTGGAAATATCTAATGACCACAGACGGGTGGATTCTGTTCCAACAGAGTGATACCCAATCTATAGGGCTGGGTGTGGGGGTCACAGCTGGGCCAGGAGCTCAGATTTTGGGTGCTGGAAACTAGAGGTTCCTGAGCTACCTCACACTAGTAGTTGACTGAGCAGAACTTCAAAATCCGGACATCTGGGCGCTTATCTGTGATTTCAGTACTTGGGAGGCTGGAGACAGGAGGATCGCAGGTTCCAGGACAGCCTCAGCAACTTTGTGAGACCCTTTATTGACTTAGCAATATGCTATTTGAAAACTGAAAACTAAGCCGGGCATTGTGGCGCACGCTGGTAATTCCAGCATTCGGGAGGCTGAGACCGGAGGATTGCAGTTCGTGGACAGCCTCAGCTTAGTGAGGCCCTCTGCAACTTAGTGAGACCCTGTTTCAAAATAAAAAATGAAAAAATAGGGCAGGGGTGTAGCTCAGAGATAAAATGCCATGGGGGTCCAATCCTCAGTCACACACACACACACACATACACACACACACACACACACACCCCAGACATTTGGCCTTTTCTTGGTGGGGGGCGCTGGAGGACCAGCTTAAATTAAAGTTTTAAAAATATTATGTCCAGCCTCAGCTACTTAGTGAGGCTCTCAGCAACTTAGTAAGATCCTGTTTCCAAATAAAGTATAAAATCGGTCTGGGAATAGCCCAGAGGTAGAAAAGCCCCTGAGTTCCACCCCCAGCACCACACACAAAAAAATATTATGTCAAAATATGACTTGTCAGCCAGGCGTGGTGGTGCACGCTTGTAATCCCAGCATTCGAGAGGCTGACACTGGAGGATCGCGGTTTGTGGCCAGCCTCAGCTACTCAGTGAGGCCCTCTGCAACTCAGTGAGACCCGGTTTCGAAATAAAGAATAAAAAATAGGGCTGGGGATGTAGCTCGGAGGTCAAATGCCCCTGGGTTCCATCCCCAGACCCGCAAAAAAAAAAAAAAAAAAAAAAAAATTGACTTGTTATTACAGAACTGAGGGGACACCCCCTTAAATCTTGTGTGCTTGGTCTGTCTCTGTACTCTTTTTTGATACCTTGATACCAAAAAGGTCATTAAGGTTCTCAGTGTATGACTACTGCCCCATGCAGGGCTCTGACTCCTTACCCATCCTTCACTCTCAGATCACAAGGTGGCCCCAGCAGGGGCCAGCAAGGACTTGCAGCAGGAGCCTGAAGCGCCTGGGGGCCAGAATAGGACCAAGGAGATATCCCTCTCTTGTCCCACTCTGGCTGGGCGCCCCCCCCCCTCCCAGGAAATAAGAGGGCCCTGCCCTGCCTCCTGCTCGCTCTGCCCAAGCTTTGAAGACCTGGCAAACGCTTTGCCTGGGACTCCAGGACTCGGCCTGGCCAGCTGCGGGCGGAGAAGGGCCAAGGGAGGGGAAGAGGAGCTATTTTCGGTCTGGAAAGAAAGCTGCGGCGGGCACGCCAGGCAGACAATGACAGGGTCCGCAGGGCTGGTCCCCTGCGCTGCCTCAGCCTCAGCACACACCAAAGGGGAAGTGGGCGGTGGAGGAGGCACACCAGGCAAGTCGCTGGGTGGGGAGATGATGTCACACCGGGCCACGGGTGGTCCCCAGAGGGTGACGTGGCTACCGAGAAGCAGGCAAGGAGACAGGATGCTCTGGGCTGCCACAGAGAAGGGGCACGGGGTGTTCTTCTTCTTCAGGCTGTACCGTGTGGTTGTTTCCAGGGGCCCCTAGGATGCATGATATGGGTCACTTGGGGTGCTGGGTACCACTGTTCCACTTTCTCCCTGGATGTGACTGGGAGCCTCGATGGCCACCAGACTGGAGTAGGAGTGAATGGAGGTGGGAGGGGGCTCTGGGGACCCCCACTGTGGAGACCACCCCCCCCCAATTGGCTTCCCTGGATCTAGACTCTGTGCTCTCCAAGACTCCCTGTTGGGAGGCAGGGATGCAGGGTCTGTAAAACACCAGGCTCGAAGCCTGAAGGAAGAGGACCCAGGGCCTCAGCAATCAATAGGAATAATGTCTCTAAGTGATTTTCCCAGGAGTCCAAGTTAGCGTGAAAAACCCCGTGTTGAATAAAATATCAAAATGTAAACAGGATGCGCTCTAACCCAGTGGGGACTGGGGAGGTGAGCGAGGGTCCCCTGGGCAGCAGAGGGGTGGATCCCGTCTTGGTGGGACATTTTTCTATTTTGTTTATCAGGAAAATTTCTGCATTAATTTGGAGATGTTTTTACTCATTTAGTGGTACTGGGATTGAACCCAGGGGAATCTTATCTCTCTGCTCTGTCCCTGGCCCTTTTAATTTTTATTTTGAAACGGGGTCTTGCTAAGTAAAGGCATGCTGGTCTCGAACTTACGCTGTTCCTGTCTTAGTCTCCCAAGTACTGGGATTTCAGGAGTGCACCACTATGGCCAGCTTAAATTAGTTTTTTTTTTTTTTTTTTTTTTTTTGTTTTTTGTTTTTTGGTGGTACTGGGGTGGAACCCAGAGGCTTTCTACCTCCGGGCGATACTCCCAGACCTCACTAAGTAGCTGAGGCTGGCTTTAAACCTGTGTGATCCTCCTGTCTCAGACTCCCAAGCGTGGGAATTTAAAGCGTGCGCCACCATGCCTGGCTTAAATTAAAGTTTTAAAAATATTGCAAAGTCGAAATATGACTTGTCTTTATTACTGAATTGGGGGGCACCCCCTTAAATTTTATGTGTTTGTTTTTTCTCTGTACTCTTTTTTTTTTTTTTTTACAGTACTGGGGATGGAACCCAAAGGCATTCTACTTCCCAGCTTCACCCCCAGCCCTATATTTTATTCTTTTTGTGAAACAGGGTCTCACTGAGTTGCAAAGGGTCTCACGAAGTAGCTGGGGCTGGCCTCCAACCTGAAATCCTCCTGTCTCAGCCTCCCAAGTACTGGGATTACAAGCGTGCGCCACCATGCCCAGCTTCTCTGTGCTCTTTATAGACACAACCCCCCTCCACACAGTTATTAGACCAGGTGAAAGCATAAGAGAAGGGCGGCCCCGTGGAATCCCAGGGCGACATGAGAACAGAGACTTCCCACAGAGACAAGACAGGAGAGGGGAAAGAAGACGGCAGGGGCACTGGGGCCTGGGAGGCCGTGCCAAGTGTTTGGGGCCAGGACCAGGGCCAGGGAGGTGAGGATGGGCCTCGGGACCGAGGGCAGTCAGAAAGGGCCGGGAGAGAGAAGCTGAGCATGGCAGAGGGAGAAAGCAAGGAGGCTCACAGGTTCGAGGCCAGCCTCAGCAACACAATGAGACTCAGCAACCTAGTGAGACCCTTTTCAAAACCATAAGCCAATAAAATAAGGGCTGGTGGTGGAATGCCTCTGGGTTTCATCTCTATAGTGTCACAGAAAAAAAAGAAAAAAACCCCTAAAAACCTGAATCATGACCACCAGGACATTGTGCAGAATTCCCAAAGGCTGCTCGAAGTGTTTTATCCATACTCTGTACGTTTTATTAGCTCACCAGAACACACTGCATCCTAACTGTGGCCCTACAAGGTTCCCATTTCACAGATGTGGAAACTGAAGCACTCAGAACCCTCCGGGCTGCAGAGCTGTGTTAGATAGAATGGCAACCAGGCAGCCTGGCTCGGGGCTCAGTGCTCTTAACCACCCTGGGGAGGGAGGAGGAGGGATGTGGTCCCACTGCTGGATGCTCCCACCCTGGTCCTCAGCCCACTGCTGGCCAGGAGGCTTGGACAGGTGCTCAGCGCCCAGGAGACGCCCTGCGAGTCGGGGCCAGGACCCAGCCTGGAATGTGCTCCCCAGAAGAAATCTAGGTTTTATAAATGACATTATATCTTAAGGGAATTCCTAACTTTACAAAACTTACCTTGTATCCCTTTGTAATTGCCCCTAATTTACCTTTCAGTTTCAAATTCCACAGGCAAATTTGTAATTACAGCAGGGCTCAGGAGGGGTCAATTCTTGGGAGCCATTTTTTTTGTGGGGGGAGGGAGGGCAATAAAATCTTTCTTTTTTTTTTCTTTCTTTGCAGAACTGGGGATGGAACCCAGGGGCCTTCTATCTCCAAGCTACACCCCCCAGCCCTATTTTTTTATTCTTTACTTTGAAACAGGGTCTCAACGAGTTGCAAAGGGCCTCACTAAGTAGTAGCTGAGGCTGGCTGTGAACCGCGATCCTCCTGTCTCAGCCTCCCGAATGCTGGGATTACAAGCGTGCGCCACCATGCCCGGCTAATAAAATCTTATTTCAAATGCTCCAAGTTTCCTTTTTTCTCCCAGCAAATCTTTCTGGAATTTTTTTTTTGTATTTTTCTTGCTTTATATATTTCTGTAAATCTAGATCTCTTAGATTTGCTTAGAGCTGTGCCGTTTGATAGGGTCGCCCCTCACTGCAGGTAGTCACTTCAATTTACACCCGATTATCTGGGCATGGTGATATAAGCCTGTAATCCCAGTACTTGGGAGGCTGAGAGAGGAGGATCAAAAGTTCAAGGCCAGCCTGGGCAATTTAGTAAGGCCTATTTAAAACAAAAACCAAAAACCAAAAACCAAACATGACCCTGTTTTAAAAAAAAAAAAAGCTGGGGTTTTAGCTCAAAGGTAGACTGTCCCTGGGTTCAATTCCTAGTACCGAATAAATACATAAATCTATGCTTAATTAAAATGAAATAAAATTAAAAGTTCAGATTCTCAATCACTCTGGCCACATGTGGCCATTGGTTACTGCGTCGGGCCATGGGGCTAAGAGACTCGGAGGAGTTTCTACCAGGCAGCGCTGGCTGAGTGGGGCACAGCTGTATCCTGTCCTGGGGGGCCCCCAGGTGGCACCGACACCTGGGTGACTCATGACTCATCCCAGTACACCTGTGGCAGGTGTGGCCCAGAGTGCTCCCGGAGTCCTTTCCTCCCCCAGCTATGACCTTGAGATTAAACAGCACAGCTTTGTGCTCCTGGTAAGGGTAAGCAACTGCTCTCAGACCCTCCCCGCTTCCATAGACAACAACTATAAATAACAGCCCTGCTCTGGGGAGCGAACAAGGCAGGCAGACACTGGAGGGGAGTCAGAACGCAGAAGACGGAGCAGCACTGGGTGAATTTCCATATTTATGGGTCGGGATTGGGTTTGAGGTCAGGCAAGGAAAACCACAGTCTTACTGGCATAAAGAACTAGAGGACAGGGTGTAGGGTAATCCTAGCCACTGGAAAGTGAGGTTGGGGATCTCAGAAAAAGAAAAGGCAGAGAGAGGGGGCCCCCAATTTTGTATCTAAACTCTGCCTAAATCTTAGGTCAATCTCTGTATTTTGTACACAAGGAGCAGAGTTCACGCGGTTCACAAGAGTCAGAGAGGCCAAATAGTGACTTCTGTTATTGCCTACCAGAGGGGACAGAGTCTGGAGTTTGATTCCAGACAAGTTAACTGTTTGCTTAAAAAAAAAAAAAAAAATCAAGCCAGGCATGGTGGCACAGGCCGGTAATTCTATTTGGAAGGATGAAACAGGAGGGTCTCGGGTTTGAGGCCACCTTCCGCAAGAAGTGAGACTTTGCTGGGCTTGGTGGTGCACGCTTGTAATCCCAGCATTTGGGAAGCTGAGACAGGAAGATCGTGGTTCCCGGCCAGCCTCAGCTACTTAGGCCCTTTGCAACTCAGTGAGACCCAGTTTCAAAATAAAGAATAAAAAATAGGGTGGAGGGTGCAGCTCGGAGGTAGTATGTCCCTGGGTTTCATCCTCAGTAATGTAAAAAAAAAAAAAAAAAAAAAAAAAAAGGTGAGACTTCCAGCAACCTAGCAAGACCCTGTTCCAAAACAAAACAACAACAAAAAGGCTGGGGGTGTGGCTTAGAGATAGAATGGCCCTAGGTTCAGTCCCTAGTAACACACACACACACACACACACACACACACACACACTGATACACTTTAGCTTAACAACAAAATCAAGAAAATCTACAATGTGCCATTCATGGTGACCAGGATGCAGTAAAAAATGTCTAGATGCCTATGGAAATAGGAGAATAGGACCCCACATGAGAGAAAAGGCATTTAAAGATTTTTAAAAACAGCTCTCGTAGCCAGATGTGGTGATGCCCACCTGTAATCTCAGTACTTTGAGGCAGAGTAGGATTCCAGCTTCAAGGCAAGCCTCAGCAAGGTAGCAAGATCCTTAACAACCTAAGGAGACACTGTTTCAACATAAAATATAAAATACAATAAAGTAAAAACAGCTCTTGTAACTATCTTCAAGAACTTAAAGGAAAATATGCTCATGATGAACGAACAAATAGAAAATCTCAGTGAAGGGAATAAAAGCGGTAAAGAAGAAACAAGTTAAAAAATATATAATGGAGGACTCCTAGGAAGATGGCAACCAAGGAAAGCTGCACGTACCAGTCCTGCTAACACCCGATCTCCACTGCCATAAAAACAGCATTCTATAAGTTTTGGAAAATATGGTAACTATAAAAATAACATGATAAGTACAAGGCAATTAGAGAGCAGAAAAGAAACTCTCTTGTCTAGCAGCCACGGGCACGACAACAGCGCCATCTTGCTTCATAGCCCCCGACTCCAGAGATGAACAGGAAAACAACCAAGGACCTGAAGTGAGCAGCTGCAGATCATTGGAATTATAAGCTATCAGTTCCTCCTGTGCAAACACCGGCTACAACTTCCAGCAGTGGTGGCTGAGCTCAACATGTCCGCCAGAGATCCAGAACAGGTGCAACACCAGAAAAGAAACCCGCCTGCCTTGCAGCTGTGGGCACCACAGCGGTTCCATCTTGTCTCACTGCATCTGACTCCAGAGACGAACAGGAAAACAACCAAGGACCTGAAGAAAGCAGCTACAGATCATCAGAACTGTAAGCCATCAGTTCCTCCTGCTCAAACACTGGCTACAACTTCCAGCAGTTCCTCCTGCTCAAACACTGGCTACAACTTCCAGCAGTGGTGGCCGAGCTCACAACACCCTCCAGGGATCCAGACCAATGTTTAACAACACAGGCCAGTAAAATTTGAGGTACTTCTTTAAAGAATTGTATACTGGACTGACCTGGTGTGATGCCCAGCACCATTTGGGGCTACTTGCCTGAATCATGACTGTCAGCTTCAGCTCTGCAGCCCGAAGAAATTCTGAAAAGTAATCCAAGAACTTAAAGTGTAGAGCGGCGGCAGAACTCCAACATTTTAAGCGACTAGTACCGTGCTTCAGTGGCAGAGAAAAAGATCCAAAGCATGTGCGCTCACCAGAAGCTCTCCAGAGATTTGGCCCACATGACAGCAAGGTAACCACATTATGTAACTCAGTGGACACCTGCTTAGAGAGGCGCAGGGACCCTGGCGGGCTAAGATCTGGTGGCCCATCCCAGAAGTAGTCCAGTTAGAACCTCCAGAGACACAGGAAAGGCCCATAGTGCTTAGGGTGCAGTACCTACACAGGGTCACAGGGTTCACTCCAAGAATATACTTGATGCCCCCCGCCAGTATGGGTAGGTAGGTGCGGGCCCAGGCCCAGAAGGCACAGAACACTGGCCCGGAAAGCAAAAAGCACAGGGCCTAAGATCACAGAGCCCGGGGTGGAGAGCGCAGAGCCAGGGCTATCGGGTATGGAGCACAGAGCCCGAAGGTGTGAAGTACAGGGCCAGAGAGAACAGAGCCTAGGACCAGAGAGTGCAGAACCCAAGGTGGGAAAGTGCAGAACCTTGAGTTTACATGGAACACATTTACAGTGACACCTGAAACCTGAGCGCAAAGCTGTCAGAGGCAAGAGAGGGCCACAAACACTCATAAAGCTGAAAATAGGTTACAGAGCAAATGAGAGACATTGGAATATACTCCAGAATCTACTCCAGTAAACAGACATACAGATATTATACAGGCCTAGGCCTTATATATGTAAATTAGCAGGACTGCTTTTTTTGTTTTGTTTTTTTGATTTTTTTCTTTTACACTGTCACTCGTTCTTTTTCTTTTCTTTTTCTTTTGGTTGTTTTTTGTAATTGATTTATAACTGTTAGTTTCTGTTACTTGTTTTGTTAATTTATGCATGTTTGTTGCTTCCTCTCCCATTCCTTTTATAAGATTCCTTCCTCTAGCCTATCTACTCTCTTCTCTCAAAACTTTTTTTGCTTATTGTATCTCCCTGTTTTATTTTATTTATTTATTTATTTATTTATTTATTTATTTATTTATTGGTGGTACTGGGGTTTCTGGAAGCCCTTCTACCTCCGGGCTACACACCTAGACCTATTTTTTTATATTTTTATTTGGAAACAGGGTCTCTTAAGCCAGAGCGGCTAGCTTCGAACCTGCGCGATCCTCCTGTCTCCACCTCCCAAGCACGGGGATTACAAGTGTGTGCCACCATGCCTAGCATATCTCCCTGTTTTAGATTCTATATATTTAGGTATATCTCTATTTATATTTATATATTTAGGTATATATCTAAATATTATTATATTTAGGTATATCTCTATACCTAAATACTCAATACTAACTACAAGAATCCTACTATCTTGCCTTCTCTCATTTTCAACCAAACACTATTTTATTATACTTAAATTCTTACTCAACTCAATCATATCCTCTATTTTACCCAACTCCTATACCCATCACCCCAGCTCCTCCCCCCTTACCCAACCCTCACCATTGAAAAAAAGCACTGCTTACCCATGCATGAACCTGCTGACACATCTAAATCCCTAGATTGAATCAGACATATTATCCACAGAGTCACACACAAAAAGTAAGAAGATGCCAAGACAACAGAAAACAAACCTGAAAACTCTGAAAATATGAGAACAAGAAGCAGTGAGGAAATAAGGGAAATCATGAATACTGACCCACAAGAAATGCAAGGAGAATTCAGAATTCTGATCTTCAATACGATGAAAGGCCTCACAGTAAGTGTACAGAAAATGAAAGAGAAAATGGAGGCATTAAGAAACAATCAGAAAAGGCCTGGAACGAGATGAAAGAGTCAATAAATGATATGAAGATGCAAAAGAGAGAAATTCTGGAAGAATAAATGAAATAAAAAATAGAATATCACTGTTAGAAGACAGTTCATTCAAAACCGAAAGCACAGTCAATAGCATACAGAAGACTTTACAACAGAATCTAAACATCCGACAACTTATGGGGCAACATGAAATATCCTAACTTATGGATAAAAGGCATTAAAGAAGGGCTAGAGGTACAGACCAAGGGTATTCATAATCTCCTCAGAGAAATAATTTCACAGAATTTCCTAAACATGGAAAGAGAGTTGGACATCCACATACAGGAGACATACAGAACACTGTTAAGACAATACCAAAGAAGGACCTTCCCACGCCAAGTAATCATCAAAACGACCAACATAGAGGCTAAGGAAAAAATCTTAAAAGCAGTGGGAACAAAAGAATGGGTGACATGCAGGGAAAAACAATAAAAATCACTCCAGACTTTACAACCTAAGTCATGAATGCCAGGAGATGGTATGATGTAATCCAGACCCTTGAAGAAAACACTTTCCAACCAAATCTGCCATATACAGCAAGGTTATTATTCAAAATTGATGGAGAAATAAAAGTGTTTCAAGATAAGCAGAATCTCAAAAAATTCATGAACATGAAGCCAACACTAGAGAAAATACTTAAAGAAATAACCCATACAGAAGAAAAAAGAAGCAAATTTCAGAACCAGAGAAGAGATAAGTTTGATCAGTGGGGCAACTATAAGCAAAGAAGAAATAACATTATATCAAACAGAAGATAGAACACAAAATGGCAGGAAACAAAAATTATATTTCAATAATAACCCTGAATATAAAAGGACTTAACTCATCAATTAAAAGACATAGACTGGCAATGTAGATTAAAAATATAATCCAAATATATGCTGCTTGCAAGAAACTCACCTTACAGCCAAAGACATTCATAGGCTGAAAGTGAAAGGATGGAAAAAGATATATCATGCCAATGGAGACCAAAACTGAGCAGGGTTAGCAACGCTGATATCCAACAAAACAGACTTTAAGCTAAAACACATCAGAAGAGACAAAGCAAGGTACTTCCTTTTATTAAAAGGAACAATTTACCAAGAAGATATAATGACAGTAAATGTTTATGCTACATTTGTAAAACAAACCCTTCAGGACATCAGATCTCAAATAAACCAAATACAATAATATTGGGAGACTTCAAAACACCACTCACGCCACTAGATCAATTTTCAAAGCAAAGGATGAGTAAAGACTCTTCAGAAATAAAGAAAACTATAAACCAAATGGACCTAATAGACATATACAGAATATTTTAACCAGGAACAGCAGAATACACATTCTTCTCAGCAGCCCATGGAACCTTCTCCAAAATAGATCACATCCTGTGCCACAAAGCAAGCACCGCAAATTCAAAAGATGTAATATAATTCCCTGCATTTTTTTCAGATCACAATGGATTGAAAGTAGAAATCAACAACAGGAAGACAAAAGAAACTATTTACATACATGGAAATTGAATGATACACTATTGAATGAGGAGTGGGTAAGATCAGAAATAAGGGGATAAGTAAGGAAATTCCTGGAACTAAATGAAAATAGAGATACAACATTCCAAAATCTATGGGACACTTTGAAGGTGGTGTTAAGAGGAAAGTTTATAGCATTGAGTGCCCACATAAGAACAGAGAGTTGCCAAGTAAACAACCTAATGACACATCTCAAGGACCTAGAAAAACAGCAACAGTCTAATCCCAAAGCCAGAAGAAGGCAGGAAATAATTAAAATCAGAGCAGAAATAAATGAAATAGAGAATAAAAGAATTCAAAGAAGCCGGGCATGGTAGTGCACGCTTGTAATCCCTGAGTTTGGGAGGCGGAGACAGGAGACAGGAGGATCACACAGGTTCAAAGCCGGTCTTGCTGGCTTAAGGGACCCTGTTTCCAAATAAAAATATAAAAAATAGGTGTCTGGGAGTGCAGCCCGGAGGTAGAAGGGTTTTCAGGAACCCCAGTACCACCAAAAAAGAAAAAAATTCAAAGAATCAACAAAACAAAAAGCTGGTTCTTTGAAAAGATTAATAAGATTGACAAACCCCTGAACAATCTAACCAAAAGAAAGAGAAATTCAACTGAAATACTTAGAATCAGAAATAAAAAAGGAGACCTCGCCACAGACAGTGGGGAAATTCAAAGGATTATCAGAAACTATTTTGAAAATGTATACTCTAATAGACTGGAAAACATGGAAGAAATTGATAGATTTCTAAGAACATATAACCTACCTGAATTGAATCAAGAGGACATAGCAAGCCTAAACCAACCAATAGTAAGCAAAGAAATAGAAATAGCAATAAAAATTCTGCCATCAAAAAAAATCCCAGGCCCAGATAGGTTTCCAGTTGAATTCTACAAAACCTTCAGAGAAGAACTAATCCTAATACTTCATAAGTTGGTCTGGGAAATTAAAAGAGATGGAATTCTCCCAAACTCCTTCTGAGAGGCCATAATCATCTATATCAAAACCAAATAAAGATACCTCAAGAAAAGAAAATTACAGACCAATATCTTTGATGAACATAGATGCAAAAATTCTAAAAAAAATACTAGCTATATGCATTCAAAACCATATCTAAAGAATTGTACACCACAACCAAGTTGGTTTCATCCCAGAAAAAGCAAGGCTGGTTCAACATATGTAAATCAATACATGTTATTTACCACATAAATAGAACTGAGAACAAAAACCACAAGATCATATCAATAGATGGTGAAAACGCATTTGACAAAATCCAACACCCATTCATATTAAAAAACATCGCAGAAAATTGGAATAGAAGGAACATATCTCAATATCATTAAGGCAATATACAATAAACCCAAAGCCAACACCATATTAAATGGGGGGAAAACTGCAAGAATTTCCTCTAAAATCAGGAACAAGACAAGGATTCCAACTATCACCACTCCTCTTCAATATAGTCCTTGAGACTCTTGCCACAGCAATAAGACAAGAGAAAGATATCAAAGGAATTAAAATTGGCATGGTGGGACAGGCGTGGTGGTGCACGCTTGTAATCCCTGCGCTTGGGAGGCAGAGACAGGAGGATCGCACAGGTTCGAAGCCAGCTGCTCTGGCTTAAGAGACCCTGTTTCCAAAAAATAAAAAAGTATAAAATAGGTCTGGGAGTGTAGCCCGGAGGTAGAAGGGCTTCCAGGAACCCCAGTACCACCAAAAAAAAAAAAAAAAAAAAAAAAAAAAAAAAGAAAAGGAAAGAAAAGAAATTGGCGTGGTGGCACACGCTTGTAATCCCCATATTTGGGAGGCAGAGACAGGAGGATTGTGCTGGTTCGAAGCCAGCCTCGCTGGCTTAAGAGACACTGTTTCCAAATAAAAATATAAAATAGGTCTGGGAGTGTAGCCCGGAGGCAGAAGGCTTTCCAGGAACCCCAGTACCACAAAAAAAAAAAAAAAAAAAAAAGGAAAGAAAGAAAGAAAAAAAAGAAAAAGAGAAATTAAAATTATCCTTGTTTGCAGATAACACGATCCTATATCGAGAAGACTCAAAGTACTCAATCAAAAGACTACTGGAGCTGATTAACCAATTCAGCAAAGTTGCAGGATACAAAATCAACCTAAAGAAATCTGTTGCTTTCCTATATGCCAACAATGAATCCACAGTGAAAGAAATAAAGAAAACAATTCTATTTACAATAACCTCAAAATCAATAAAATACCTAGGAATAAACCTAACCAAACATGTAAAAGATCTCTATAATGAAAACTATAAAACATTTAAGAAAGAAATTGAAGAAGATTTTGAAAGATGGAAAGATCTCCCTTGCTCATGGATAGACAGAATATCATCAGAATGGCCATTCTGCCAAAAGTGATCTACAGATTCAATGCAATGCCCATCAAAATACCAATGACATTCTTCATAGACCTAGAAAAAAAATCAGTCATGAATTTTATGTGGACAAAGAAAAGACTCAGAATAGCCAAAGCTATTCTCAGCAATAAGAACCTTTCAGGAGGCATCACAATCCCTGACTTCAAATTATACTACAGAGCAACAGTAGTTAAAACAGCATGGTATTGGCACAACAGGCACACAGACCAATGGAGCAGAATAGATGATACAGAAACAAACCCACACGTTTATAGTCAATTGATCTCTGACAGTGGAGACTCATACGCTGGAGAAAAGACAGGCTTTTCAACAAATGGTGCTGGGAGAACTGGCTATCCATTTGTAGAAAGTTGGAACTAAATCCTTACTTCTCACCATGCACAGGAATCAACTCGAGATGGATCAAAGACCTCGAAATCAGACTAGAGACTGTGAAGCTATTAGAAGAGGGCGTGGTTTAACACTCCAACATATAGGCACAGGTTGTAACTTTCTGAACAAGACCTCCAAAGTACAGGAAACTAAAACAAGAATTAACAAGTGGGATGGCATCAAACTAAAAAGTTTCTTCTCATCAAAGAAAGCCATCAAGAACCTAAAGAGAAAGCCTACCGAATGGGAGAAGATCTTTACCAGCCACCACTCTGATAGAGGGCTAATATCCAGAATTTATAAAGAGGTCAAAAGACTCTACACTAACAAGACAAATAACCCAAGAAATGGGCAACTGAATTGAATAAACATTTCACAAAAAAAGAGATACAAATGGCCAATAGATACATGAAAAGATGTTCAACATCACTAGCCATCAGGGAGATGCAAATCAAAGCTACACTGAGATTCCATCTAACCCCAGTCAGGGTGGAAAGCATAAATAAATCAAATAACAACAAATGCTGGCGAGGATGTGGAGAAATAGGAACTCTTTTACCCTGTTAGTGGGAGTGAAAATTAGTTCAGCTGCTATGGAGATCAGTGTGGAGATTCCTTAGAAAACTGGGAATGAATCCACCATATGATCCAGCTATACCTCTCCTGGGTATCTTTCCAAAGGGGTTGAAATCAGAGAACTACAGTAAAATATGCATACCTATGTTCACAGCAGCACAATTCATAATAGCCAAAATATAGAACCAACCTAGGTCTCCATCAACAGATGAATGGATTGTGAAATTATGGAAAATACACACAATGGAATTCTACTCAGCAATAAAGAAGAACAAATTCCTGTCATTTGCAAGAAGATGGAAAGACCTGGAGAACATTATGTTAAGTGAGATCAGCCAAGCACGGAAACAGAAGGTGCATATGTTCTCTCTAATATGCCCAAACTAGGGAGTATTAGGGATACCAGAGGGACTCCAGATAATGGAGGGGAAACCTCAGCAAAGCTAGAAAGGAAGAGTAGGGGAAGAAGAAGGCTGAGGTTGATTAATGGAGGAGCTACATTCGAATATCTGTATAAGTGTGAATATAGCATGGTCAACCTGGACACTCATGGTTGGAGGGGGAGGAGAACGAATCAGGGGGGGTCACCAAGTACTATGTGAATGTATGCCATTGCCCGTGTGATCCACATTATGAACTGAGACTGTAATGTGTACCAATAAAATAAAATGATAGAAAAATAAAGAATTGAAGCCGAGCTGGGCATGGTGGCTTGTAATCCCCACGCTTGGGAGGCTGAGACTGGAGGATCGCACAGGTTCGAAGCCAGCCTCAGCAACTTAGTGAGTCCCTGTTTCCAAATAAAATATAAAATAGGTCTGGGAGTATAGCCCAGAGGTAGAAAGCCTCTGGGTTCCACCCCCAGTACCACCAAAAGAAAAAAAAAAGAAAAAAATATAGATTTAAAAAACAATATCTGAAATTAGAAATTCACTGGACAGGTTGAACAGCAGATTGAAGAGAACAAAAGAAAGAGTGAAGGCAAAGATAGATTGATAGAAAATATTAAGCTTAAAGAATAAACAGAAAAAAGATGTTAAAAAAACTTTGTAAAAGAAGAAATTCAAAGAGCCAATAAATATATGAAAAAAGTTCAACATCATTAGTAATCAGAGATGCCAATCAAAACTACCCTGAGATTTCACCTAACTCCTACTAGAATGGCAAGCATGCAAAACACACACAACAACAGATGCTGGCGAGGATGTGGAGAAGTGGGAACTTAAATACATTGTTGGTGGTGGGATTGCAAATTAGTGCAACCACTGTGGAAAACAGTATGGAGGATCCTCAGAAGAATGGGAACGAATCTACCATATGATCCAGCAATACCGCTTCTGGGTATCTACCCAAAAGAATGGAAACCAAACTACCAAACTAATGCATGTCTGTCTATGTTCATAGCTGCACAATTCACCATTGCCAAACTATGGAACCAGCCAAGATGTCCATCAACAGATGAATGGATTATAAAACTGGGATATGTACACAGTGGAATTTTACTCAGCCCTAACGAAGAACAAAATTATGTCATTTATAGGGAAATGGATGGAACTTGAGAATATTATGCTAAATGAGATTAGTCAGTCACAAAAAGTAAGAAATTGGATGCACTCCTTAATATTCAGAAGCTAGGAATAAAATGAGTCATAGGAGGAACTCTAGACCAAGAAGGGAGAAATTATAGATGAGCAAATGAGGCGACCAGAGGGCATGGGAGGGGAAGAGGGAAATTCCCTGATGTCCACGATGCACGTTCACAAACACATCGGAGTCAATCACTAAGCCAGACATGAGAAGGAGGGAGGGGAGGGCATGGGTGGGAACTGAGGAAGGGCTGACTGGGTGATGTGTGCATGTGTGCCTCCACCATCTTGCACTCCATTAAGATGTACGACTACAATGCACCAATAAAAAAACTAAAAAATAGACAGCAAACAAGAGCAGCCCTGTGGATGAGTGTCAAGGCCTAATATACATTGTAAATTTAGTCCTAGAAAAAGTAAAGAGAATGAATGAGGGAATCACAAATACTTGAGGTAATAAGGGCTGAAACGTCCCCCAACTTGGAAAAAGAGAAATTACAGATTTAAAGCCGGGCGTGGTGCCGCACGCTTGTAACCCCAGCGCTTGGGAGGCTGAGACGGGAGGATCGCAGGTTTGTGGCCAGCCTCGGCTACTTAGTGAGCTGAGACCCTGTTTCAAAAATAAAAAATAAAAAATAGGGCTTGGGGTGTGTAGAACATCCCTGGGTTCAATCCCCAGCAACACACACACACACACACACACACACACACACACACACACACAGAAATTACAGATTTAAGAGGCTCAACGAACCCCAACAGGCTGGCACAGAGAACAAAGCATTGCTAACCCAGCAATGTGAGGTGCATCATCATTCCTGACTCCCGACCCCTGGGCCACGGGACTTGGGGTCCACTAGGTGACAATATTCTCATCATCTCCCGCAAACGTACACAGAGGGTACGAAGGTTAAAATAAAATGGCATCCAGTAGGTGCTGAGTGCCTGTGCATCCATTTGATTAATTTACACTCCCAGTGGCTTCCCCGGGGACTGAAACTATTATTTCCAAGTCGTTTTTCTTATGAACTGGTTAGTTAATTAATTGTTTAAAAAATTAAACCAGGCATGTTGGTGCACACCTGCAATCTCAGTACTTGGGAGGACGGGACAGGAGGATCGCAGGCTTGAAGACAGCCTCAGCTACTTAGGGAGACTCTCAGAAACCTAGTGAGACCTTGTTTCAAAACAACCACAAAATACTTATCTAGGTATAAGTACATATATATGTACAAAATACTTATATATACATATATATGTTTCGAAACAAAACACACACACACACACACACACACACACACATCTGAGGATATAGCTCAGGGGTAGAATGCCCCTGGGTTCAAGTCCCAGTACTATAAATAAATAAGTAATAAAATTAATTAAATAAAAAGGCAAAATCTGAGCTGGGCATGGTGGTACACACTTGTAATCCCAGTACTTGGGAGGCCCAGACAGAAGGATCGTAGGTTCGCAGCTAGCCTCAGCTACCAGTGAGGCCCTCTGCAATTTAGCGAGACCCTGTTTCAAAATAAAGAATAAAAAATAGGGCTGGGGGTGTAGCTCAGAGGTAGAATGCCCCTGGATTCAGTTTCTAGTACTGTAAAAAAACAAACAAACAAACAAAAAAAAAAAACATACACACACACAAAACAAAACAAAACAAAAAACCCCTGAAATCTAAGGCTCAGAGATGTTCATAACCCACCTAAGATCCCAGGACTAGGAATAAGTGCTAGAGGCGAAGATAGCAGCCCAATCCCACAGCCCACTTCTTTCCTTCATGTCCGTGCCCATAACTCTGGCTGCACACTGGAATTGAATGGTGTGGGGAGGGGCTTTCAAAAATAATCCTCACCCTGGATGAATGAAACCAGAACAGTGTGTGTGTTGGGAGGGGGCAGGGGGTTGGATCCAGGCCTTGGAATTCTCCTAAGCCCCTTCATGTGCTTTGAAGGTACAGTGTGGCTTGAAAGCCTCTGTTGTCCCCTAGGCTGCAGTCCGGCCAATACCAGACCAGGGGGTGCTAGGTCAGTCTCACTCCTACTGCTAGGGGTGGCTAGAACCCTTTGCAAAGGCCCCTACTTGCCAGTGTGGAACCGCCCTCCCTCTTCTATTTCCCAGGCACACAACTGTCCCCGCTTCTCAGCTCCAGAGACTCGGGAGTGACAAAGTGTCCCAAGGAGACTCTTCGAAGCAGGGCCTGAGTTACAGGGCACCGCCGCGCGCCCAGGATGCTAACTCTGGATAAGGGATGAACAGTCAGACCTCAGACCCCTAATTCTTCCAGGCTTCAGCTGGGGAAGAAAGAGTGACACAGCCTTCATTACTCTCCCCCAAACCCATCGGGACTACCCAGAAGTCCTGAGGGGAGCCAACACCGCCCCGAGCAAGGCGGGCATGGCGCATCTCCCACCTGGGCCTGCCCGCCCCTTTCTACCCTCCCAGTCACGGATCACACTCCTGTCCCTTAGACATGGCCTGGCGTCTAGAAGAGGCTTCTGATGCCCCTGCACCTGGCCCAGAGACCATGTGACTTATAGATTATAAGCTCCTGACCATTTCTCCAAATTCCAGCACAGAGTAGATGCTTAACATAGAATATACAGTGTCTCGGCCCTCACTGGACCGAATTAGCCCTAAACAACCCGCCCACCCCGGGTGAGATCCAGCCTCCGGGAACATAGCTGAGCCGGCAGGCTGCGTCTGCCCTGGGAGACCTCTCCCCGCACCCCAGTCCACAGCCAGGGTCAAGGCGACTATCACAAGCCCTGGCACGGTTCCTGGTGGCCTCCTGTGTTTGAGGAGCTTGGAGCCCACCCTGCCCATTCACGCTCATCGATCGGGTCCTGGGGGAGCGTGTGGGAGCCCAGCCCGAGTGGCCCCCGGGGGCTCTTAGCAGCCTGTGTCTAATGACCACAGAAAGCCATTACCGCGCACTTAGCTGTAAACAGCTCTCCATAGCACTCATTGTGGCCACCGACGAGCACCAAGGGCTCTCTCCTCTCTGAGCGAGGGGGTGTGTGTGCCCTGCTGGGCTGCATCTTCTTACTGGAAGCTCAGCTTCCCGCTGCCCAGCCTGTCTTCCAGGAAAGGAAGCCCGCTGGGGCCCAGCCGGTGCCCTGCTCTCTCCTGCCTGTGGGGTCCCGTGCACCCAGCGGTCCTCTCTTCCCAGGGGCATTTCCAGTCTCCCAGGGGCAGGGATAGAGCACGGATCCGGCAGAGCATCAGCTCTCTTCTGACAACCGGGCCAGGCTACCCTCCCCTGGGGTAGGCTCAGTGTTCTGGGAAGGCTGGGCAGGGACCCCAGGACTCCCCTCCCCCCAGTGGTGGGGCCATCACTGGGGAAGATGGCCGTGAACTTCAGGCCAGCAAGACCTCAGGGGTTGACCCGGCTGTGTCTTCTACCCAATCAGAGCTTTCCAAATGGTTTTGGGCTTGGTCCCAACACCATCCCACTCAAGGCCCTTGGAGCAAAGCAGAGGGAAGGCTAGGGGTGTGATGGGCCCCGGGCCGTCTGCGTGGCTGTCCCCGCTCTCCCTGCCCTGCCTGCCCCTACCTGCCATGAGACTGGAGGCCCCTCTGCGGAGGCAGAGGAGTCGGGTTCCATGGGACGCAGCTTCAGGATGCTGCCCTCTTCTTCCCTGGAGGCCCAGCCCCAGCCTCGCTGCCAGCCCCAGCGCCCTCAGATGCCCACAGTTCTGGCCCCGGCTTCTCTGATTCCTCAGTTCTTTTCCATCTTAGCATACACCACATTTATTTATTTGTATTAATTTACTTTTTTTTTTTTTTTTTTACAGTACTGGGGATGGGACCCAAGGGCATTCTACCTCCAAGCTACACCTTCAGCCCTATTTTTTTATTCTTTATTTTGAAATGGGGTCTCACTAAGTTGCAGAGGGCCTCACTAAGTACCTGAGAGTGGCTGTGAACCTGTGATCCTCCTGTCTCAGCCTCCCAAGTACTGGGATTACAAGCATGGCTGCCCATTTATATTTATTTATTTATTTATTTATTTATTTATTTATTTATTTACTTTTTGTGGTACTGGGGATTGAACCCAGGGGCATTCTACCTCTGAGCTCCACCCCAAGTCCGATTTTTTAAAAATTCTTTATTTTGAAACAGGGTCTCACTAAGTTTCAGAGGGCCTCACAAATAGCTGAGGCTGGCCTCAAACCTGGGATCCTCCTGTCTCAGCTTCCCAAGTACGGGGATGAAAAGCGTGCACCACCATGCCAGCTCACATTTTCCAATTATATTTTTGTTTTGTAGTTATTTCTTTACTGTAGGCCTTCCCTACTAATCCTCTGATCTCTGTAAGGAGAGGGACCATGTCAGTGTTATTTGTCTCATTCTCTCCAGCTTGAGCCTAGGGCCAGGAACACAGGGAGAAATGGTCAAGATCTGGGGAATGAGTGAATGAGTGAATGAATGAATGAATGAATGAATGAGTGAGTCGTTCATGCAGGTGATGTCTGGCTTGCTTTAAACTTTTTTTTTTTGTGGTACTGAGGATCGAACTCAGAGGCATTCTACCTCTGAGCTACACCCCCAACTCTATTTAAATTTTTTTTTTTTTTAATTTTGAAACAGAGTCTTGCTAGGTTGATGAGAGTCTCACTACTTGCTGAGGCTGTCCTCAAACCTGCGATCCTCCTTTCCCAGCCTTCCAAGCACTGGGAGTATAAGCATGCACCGCCACACTCGGCTGGGCTTGCTTCTGGAGAAGAGGTGACTGCGTCTTACTGCCATGGACCATCCCATGTCTCCGGTCCTCAAGGACAAGGTGTCTTGCATCTGTGCCCTACCCCATCCCACATGGCCAGCTTCTATTTGCCCTTCATCTGAACACTGAGGTATTCCCCCTAGGACGTTATCTGGCCCAACACACTCCCTTGTAGCGGCCATCTATGTGTCTGCTTCTCCCTGTCCTGAGGCAGAGGACAGGTGTCCCTACTGCTAGCTCATGCCCAGTTGCACCATGCTGAAGGAAAGGAGGAATGCAAGGGAAGCTGCCACGTGGCTCTGCTACGTGGGGCAGCACCACCTCCTCTGGGGATGGAGATGGATGATCGCTCTCCACCCTGGGCTTGCAGTCAGCCACCCCTGGACCACTACCTGAGAACCGAGCTAAACTCGGTTTAGCAGAGACTCTGACCTGGACTGGTGGAGACTTGCTGGACAATATGGAGTGGGCACAGGACGTGGCCAGGATTTCTTTTTGTGATGAGACAGTGATGTGTCTGAGGAAGATGTCCCCAGAGTCCCTGAGCTCCAGAATGAGAGGCCCAGGCACCAGATTCGTGCCCCATTCCCGTACCGGAGACGCTAGTCCCTGCTCCAGGGTCAGTGGACAGTCAAGCATCTGCCCATCCCAAGGACCCCACAGACCATCCCAATTCCCCTGGGCCCTCTGCATCTCAGACATGTAATTTCCACCACTCACCCAGCTGCTAGGACCTCAAAACTCAGGCTCACCTCTGAACCCCGTCTCTCTCACATCCAGGGCATCAACAGCTCAGCCATCCTGCCAGCCCTGGCACCTTGGATCGGACCTCTCTTCACAGCCCTGCTCTGGCAGGCTGGCTGGGCCACCACGGCCTCTGGCTGGGACCACAGCCTCCTGGCGGCCTGTCCTCTCCCCTCTGTCCCTGCGCCGGATCCCCGCATGGCGACCAGAGGCTCAGTTAAAGCACAAATCGCATCACACCATGACCCAACTTAAATCCTCCAGGGGCTCCCGCTCATATGCAGGATAAAATCCGGTGTCCACGCTGCAACCCTCCAAGCCCCATGTGAACTGGCCGCCGGTCCTCTCCCCCTCCAGAGTCTCTCCACAGGCCCCCTGCAGCTCCCAGCCTTTGTTGCAGGAAGCTCATGGCTCTTCTCTCCCCCAGAGAGCCCTGCCCGGCCATCGCTGGCTGCCCCGGTGGCCCCTAACTCACTCACCGGCCCCAGCAGCTTCTTTCTGGCCTTACACACCCCTTCCCCTCTGCTGCCTCCTGCATCTGAGCATTTCCTGAGTCTCTGGACCTTCTGGATGCAGCAGAGACTTTGCATATCTCACCCCTGTCTCTTTGTTACCAAGACCATGCCTGGTCAAAGAAGGAATGGAACTCAGGGGCATTCTGCCTCCAAGCTACACTCCTAGCCCTATTTTTCTTCTTTATTTTGAAACAGGGTCTCACTGAGTTGCAAAAGGGCCTAAGTAGCTGCGGCTGTCTGCGAACCGCAATCCTCTTGTCTCAGCCTCCCGAATGCTGGGATTACAACTGTGCGCCACTACAACGGGCTTTATTTTATTTTATTTTATTTTATTTTATTTTATTTTATTTTTTGCGGGTCTGGGGATGGAACTCAGAGGCATTTGACCTCCAAGCTACAACCCCTGCTGAGTTTTTTTATTCTTTATTTTGAAACAGGGTCTCACTGAGTTGCAGAGGGCCTCACTAAGTAGCTGAGGCTGTCCGCGAATCACCATCCTCTGGTCTCAGCCTCCTGAATGCAAGCATGCGCCACCACGCCCGGCTCTTAATTTTTTTTTTTTTAATGTATGTGTAATATGTGGTGCTGGGGATTGAACCCGGGTGTGCTCTATCTCTGAGTTACATCCCCAGCCCTATTTTTATTTTTTCCTTTGGAAACAGGGTCTCACCAAATGGCTGAGGGTCTTGAAAAGTTTCTGAGGCTGGGCTCAAACCTGTGATCCTCCTGTCTTGGCCTCCCAAGTACTGGCATTATAGGTGTGTACCTATAATCATGTTTGGCCTGATAAGTAGTTTTAAAATCCACTGTGGATTAGTCTACCAGATTGGCCTACAGGGGCATGTCAGATCCTAACCCAGACCACACCAGACCACGGGCATGCACACACACGTCTAACTGCTGGTTCCTTCTCCTGCAGCTATCCCTTTAATGCCCTTGAAGCCATCCAGATTATGAGTCTTGCTGCCTGTTTCTCTGTATTCCCCAGCAGCAACAACTCTGGGGTGAACACCCTGTGGGTAAGCGTGCGTTAAATGGGAGACGAAGCTGTCCCCAGAGGCCAGCTCCTCCTTCCCCATCAGCTCCAACTGTCAGCCAGGAGACAAACCTCACTCACAAACACACACCCCCTTCCAAAAGATGTGCTCAGCATCTTGCCCCAGCTTCTTTAGGAAACACTGAACACTGAGCTGACAACTCCAGCGCTCCCCTCACCCCCGCCCCGGGCTCTCTACAAAGTCTGCAGACACCTGTCACCGTAGCTTGTACTAGGAGATCAGTACTCATGTTAACACAGCCCAAGTCAAACTGGACCGTTCCTGAGTCTCAGGAAGTGTTCCATGCCAGTGGAACACCCCAGAAGCACGGAGGCTTGAAGGAAATCCCTACAAGGTGGCCCAGTCCTGTCCTTAGCTCTCCCAGTCCTAGGACTTGGGGAAGCGCCGTCCCCTTGCTCAGGGATCCAGTGACAGAAATTGCTCCTACGGCCTCCGGCAACCAGCCTTCCTTGGACCCTGGGAGGAGGAGGCTGGGCTGTCCCCCCACCCCCGGGATTGGGGATCAAACATTCCTGCTCTGTGTTGCCCTCAGGATGAGCCTGGGCAGGAGGCTGACTCTCTCTGAGCTCCAGGCTCCAGATGCCTGAGATGGGCTAGCACACACCTCCCGGGGCTGCTGCGCAGGCCCAAGCCACGGCCCAGTTCTAACGGGACCCAGGCATCCCTGCGGTCATTCCCAGAGTCGCAGAACCCTGGCCGTTTCTGTCCTGGACTCCAAGTCCTTCTTTGCTCTCAGGAGAAGTCACTCCGAACTGGACACTCTGTCCCTTCATTCATTCGTTCAATCAATCATTCATTCACTATACATTTCCTGTAGCAGATCTTGCTGACCACTCTGATGCTGTGATGGGGGGCGGCGCAGGGGTACATGGGATAGGGAGCAGTTCCGTGTGGGGCCGAAGCTCGGCCCCCAGCTACCACGTGACTCTCGGAACACGCTAGCCCTCTGTGCTTTTCTTGCACTGTATCTATAGAACAGGGTCTTCATCATGTTTATCTAGGGGCGGGGGCGGGATTAAGCGAGTTAATATGTGTAAAGCATTTACGACTGCGTCTGGCACTTGGCAAGCACGATTTGATTGTTGTCTTTGTAATTATGGAATTAAAGATGAATAGACAATCTCTGCTCCAGGAGCTCAGCGAGCGTGGGAGACCGAGCGTGCACCCGGATGAATGCATCACAACGGGCGTCGGCGGGAGAGGACGAGGAACCGGAGCTGGGGCTGGGGTTCTGGGCGTGGGGGCTTCTCTTGGGTATCCCGCCGTCTCACAGAGGAGACAGAATACACGGAGAAGAGCATAGTCAGCCCCAAGCCTGCTTGTGGGTGTCCCAGCACCGGGCTCTGAGCTGGGGCCCCAGGGGGCTGACTTCAGCGGTATATCCACGCCACGGTTGGATGGGAGGGTTTGCACCAAGGACCAAGCAGGAGCTCCCACTGGGAAGAACCAGGCCGCAGCCAAATCCTCCGGGCAACAAAACAAAACAAAACAAAGCAGGGGTGGTTTGCCTGGGATGGCTGGGGCAAAGGCGGGTGAAGAAGACGCAGGATGGCAAGAGGAGAACGGGTGTCCCCAGCATGGGAGGGACGTCCCCAGCAGTAAAAAGGCAGAAGGCCGGCTCAGCCCAGGAGATACCAGGCAGGAAAGGAGGATGGGAGCTCAGGGCTGGAGTCTGGGGAGGTCCTCCAGAGTATAGCCAGGAGCAGGGACTGCCCGCCGCCCCGTCCAGTGTCCTGCCGCAAGGGGATGCGTGTGAATAACCCAGGAGGGTCCACAGTGCTGAGAGGGCGCCGGAGCCCTTGTTTCTTCTGTCATCTGGAAACAGTGTGGTTTGTTAACAAGAGAGCACCATTCTGGGAGTCCAGAGAGCCAGGTCACACATGGGGTGACCTTGAACTGCTGTCTGTGCCCTCTGGGTAGAAGGAATAGGGTGGACATTATATGCCGGGTCCTTTCCAGCTCTGACACTCCAGGTTTTATGTCATTCTTGGAGGCTCTGGCCAACTCGGGGATGCAGGCTCGCTGGAAACAAGCATCTCTCCCCCATCTGGTCCTCCTGATGGGGCCACTAGTACCTGTAGGTCTTTCTCACCTTAGGGGACTGTGAGCAGCCATCACTGGCTGTGAATTTTTACAACCATCACCATAAACCTCTGCCTTAACCACCTGGCTGCGCAGGGGCCAGCAGCCCCAGGGTACCACTGATGCCGCCCATTAGCGTACCAGGCCACTGTGCAGTCTCCCGTGGGTTTACCCAGGTCCAAGGACTCCTTGCCCATCCTGCAAGGACACACTGTGGCCTCAGAGCAGCAGAGCCATGTGGAAGCAGCAGGGCTCCCCTCTCCCTGACCCAGCCACACCTGTGCTGCCCTCTGGGGAGCATGTTTCCTACGGTGGGATGCGGATGGGAAATGGAGCTATAGACCCCAAGGAATTTTCAGATGACCATCTTGAAAGTGGTTCCCGGGAGCTGGAATCCAGGTGCAGTGGGGATGGAGAAGTGAGAGGCAGTGATGCCCACCAGCACCATTTGTTGCTGTCCCAGGCTTCTCAGAGGCCTATGAAGTCATCAGATGAGTTTATCCCAAAAGACTCTTGAATCTGACGGCACTAAAGTCCTGAGGCCAAGCCCAGACACCAGGTTCCTCATTTACTCCACAAGCGTGCAGCGAACATTATCAGGAAGATGAGGAAAAAGGCCATCCCCTGCCCCCAAGGAGCTGAGATCAGAGCTGGGCGTGTTGATGTGTGCCTGTAATCCCAGCACAAGGGAGGCTGAGACAGGAAGGTGGCAGGTTCGAGGACAGCCTCAGCAACTTAGCGAGACTCAGCAATTGAGTGAGGCCTAGTTTTAAAAGACAAAAATAAATAGGGCTGGGGGTAGAGCTTGGCGGTAGAACACCCCTGGGTTCAGTTCTAGATGAAGGAAGGAAGGAAGGAAGGAAGGAAGAAAGGAAGGAAGGAAAAGGAAAAGAAACGACGCTGAGTTCAGTGGAGAGAAGAGGGTCCCCAGGTGGTGTGGAGTCTGGAGTGTGAGGGTCTCCACCCCTCAGAGCTCTGTGGGGTCAGGATGCTTAGAATGAATTCGTTTTCCTCTGGGAGAGCAAGGTGTCCTTTGCTTTTATCACACAGAACCAGCCCTCGCTGACAGGAGCTCGCGGCTTGGGAGCCCATCTTCAGGGTGGGAGTCTGGGCACCTCTTCTACTAGTAAGCAAAGAGAGACAAATCCTCCATCTTAGCCCTCTGGGTTCCTTATCTGTAAATAGGGATGGCGATCGGACGTACACAGCAGCATATGCCCCAAAGATGCTTATGTCCTAATCCTGGAACCTGTGAATACGTCACGTGACATGGTCTGCTCATCAGCTGGGAGTTTGAACCGGGAGGCCGCCCTGGACTGTCTGGGTGGGCCGGGCCAACACAAGGTCCTGAATGCAGGTGCAGTGGTGGAGGAGGGGTGACCGCGTTTGGGATACGGTTGGTCCCTCCGAACTCACACTGGAGCCCAATTCCCATAGGGGGTACTAAGAAGGTGGATGCTTAACCCGACCGCGGAGCGCAGAGGTGGGGGCCTTAGGAGGGGACCAGGACTGGACAAGGTTGTCAGAGCGGGGGAGACGTGCCCAACCCCCTTCTCTTGCCCTGTGATACCCTGCCCTCCCTTGGGGCCCTGACAATGAGACGGCCACCACCAGATACAGCCCTGTGGCTTCGGACCCTCAGAATCATGAGCCAAAGTAAATTTCTTCCCTTTATAACTCACCCAGCCTGTGGTGTTGCGTTATTAGCAACAGAAAACGGGCTAGACAGGAGTTAGCGTCAGGAGATGTGGCCCAGGGAAGACGCGGTTGACCACTGCTGGCTCTGCGGATCGTCAGAGGCTCTAGATGCCGTCAATGGATTTGCCCTTAGAACCTCCTAGAACCTTCGAGACAGCTCAATGTCAGTCCAAAGAGGCCCAGATTGGACTTCCAGAACTCTAAGGTAAACGGATGCGTGCCGTTTTGCCCCACCAAGCTCGCAGCAATTTGCCAGAATGATGGTGGCCACAGGATAAAACATTTTGTGGCAGTAGTGCTGCTGAATAATGACTTAAAAATACACACAGCCCACGCATCTGCGTGGTAACATCTGGGAACTGCGTGGTAACATCTGGGAACCGCGAGGACGGTTGAGTTAAGCTAGTCTGGGTAGTGGCCTTTACTGGAGATGGCCTGGAGAGCCAGGCTTTCTTGGGACAGTGGGATACCGGGTCAAAGGGTGGGCAGGGCTGGGAGAGCCCACAGTGAATGGGAGATGAGCCCAGTGGGATCTGTTGGCCGGCTGCAGCAGCCTCCCTGCACCCAGCTTCTGCGCCCTCCCTCAGTTCTGCTTGGTGTCTCAACCCAAGCGTCCCCTTCTCAGGCACCCTCAGCTGGCCTGGGCAGGGAGCGGCGCCATCTCAACCCCTCCTGCCCCTCCGCATCCTCATCAGCCCTTCCCAAGCCCGGCCAATGCCACCTTTCCTCCCTGGTGTCCTTCCACGTGGCCCACCCCACAGCCGCCCTGGCTCCAGGCGCTGCCATCTTGGCCCGCCCTTCAACTCAGCGCCCACATCCTGCTATGGCTTCTTCTCTCCCTCCAATTCAAGGGCCACAGAGATCCTTTCAAAATCAAATCCTGCCAGGCTCTCAGAATGGAGGCCGTGATTCCCGCTGGAGCAAGCGCACTAGAGCCATGTTCTAGAATTTTCTCTGGTGCCGTCACCCACCAACGCCGCCCTGCATCCTCCTTGGACGATGCTCTCCTGTCTGAAAGAGTCTCCCCTTCCCCTTCACTGTCTTCATGATCACTCATATCTAAATTCAAATAGTAGCACTTCCTTGAGGGAAGCAAGTGGGTTCCCAGAATCTAGCTGTGAGGGTCCTAGTCCCATGCACCTTGGGATGTGGCTGTGTTTGGAGACAGGGTCTTTGTAGAAGTCATTAGAGGGGACCCTGACTCAAGCGACTGGTGGCCTTCTAAGAGGATGTCGTAGATCAGCACACGAACACTGCAGACATTCACCCTTGTGAGGACACAGAGCGGGCACCACCTGCAAGCCAGGGACAGGGGGGCGGCGGAGCCAGCCCTGCGGACACTTGGACCTCAGGCTGCTAGCCTCTGAACCGTGAGGAAACAAAGTTCTTCATGGCCGCCCTAGACAATGAATCCAGAAGGGAGGCTCCCCTTCCTCCCAGGCCCTCCGGTCCCAGCTTGCTCCTGGCTCGACGTGGACAGAGCACTGACTGTGAAACCCCAGTCCCTTTCCTCATTCCTCCGGGGGCGACGCTTGCCCTCCAGCCTGAAGTCACCCCCTCGCTCTGCTGCCAGCATCCTGGCAGGTGTAACCACGATCAGCGTCCCCTGGGTTGTCCCTTCTCTCCTGAGGACGGTGCCCCTGACTCTTGGCCCGCTGCTCTGCTTGGGGGTCACTCGGGGCCTCTGTGGTGTGAGTCCTGTGTGGCCGCGCAGCCCCACGCTCGCGGAAGGGCCCTGCTTAGCTGAGGAATTCTCAGTGCTTTTATCTCGGAGCCTGTGCTTTGTAAGTGAAGTCCTCTGGAACAATGGCGCACGCGTGTGAATAGAGGAGACCCAGAAGAAAGGAAAGCTTGACATTTTAGCACCTTCCACCACACGCTGGCTTTTCAAACAGGTGCCCTGGGCCCTGCCTGTGGAGGCCGGCCCCACGCTGAACTCTGGAAAAGCTCTGCCCCACGCTCCTTCCCACAAACTCCCACCCTCCTTCTGGAGCCTCCCACAGGGGCCTCTGCATTCCACATCCTTTACCCTTGCCCCCATCAACATCATCATCATATTTAATAACAATAATAACACCTTGCTTCCACAATAATAATGAATAATAACAAAATTATTAATATTATTATCATTGCTATTATTTTGGTACTGGAGATTGGATCTAGGGGCATTCTTCCTCTGAGCTCTACCCCTGGCCCTATTTTATATTTATTTATTTATTTATTTATTTATTTATTTATTTATTTATTTTCGGTACTGGGAATTGAACTCAGGGGAATTCTACCTTTGAGCTATACTCCCAGCCCTATTTCTTATTCTTTATTATTTATTTATTTTGGGGGGTGCTGCGAATTGAACCCAGGGGCATTCTACCTCTGAGCTATACCCCCGGCCCTATTTTATTTTATATTTATTTATTTATTTGTTTGTTTGTTTATTTATTTTCAGTGCTGGGAATTGAACCCAGGGTCATTCTACCTCTGAGCTATACCCCTGGCCTTATTTTATTTTATATTTATTTGTTTGTTTGTTTGTTTATTTATTTATTTTCAGTGCTGGGAATTGAACCCAGGGTCATTCTACCTCTGAGAATACCCCGGCCCTATTTTATTTTATATGTATTTATTTATTTTTTGAGGTATTGGGAATTGAACCAAGGGGCATTCTACCTCTGAGCTATACTCCCAGCCCTATTTTTTTTATTCTTTATTCTTTATTTATTTATTTTTTGGGGGTGCTGGGGATTGAACCCAGGGGCATTCTACCTCCAAGCTACATCCACAGCCCGATTTTATTCTTTATTTTGAAACAGGGTCTCACTAAGTTGCAGAGGGCCTCACTAAGTAGCTGGGGCTGGCCACGAGCCCGGATGCTCCTGTCTCAGCCTCCCAAATGCTGGGATTACAAGCGTGCGCCACCACGCCCGGCTTTTATTCTTTATTTTTGAAACAGGGTCTCATTAAGTTGCAGAAGACCTCACTAAGTAGCTGAGGCTGGCTGTGAACCTGTAATTTTCCTATCTCAGCCTCCCAAATACTGGGATTCCAGATGTGCACCACCACGCCCTGCAGACCTCCTCCCTCAGTTTCGATGCCCAGGCCTGGCCAGCCCTGTTCAGCTCTGCTAACTGTGCTCACGCTGATGTCCACTCACAGATCGGTCGCACCCTGGAAGGAGCCCTCTGCCTCCCGGACCCTCATCTCTACCCACTGACTCCCAGAGAAGGCCACATTCCCAGAATGCCAGCAATCCTGACGCTGGCCCTAACCCTGAGGACACCAGAGGCAGACGCCCTTCTGCTCCCACTGGAAAGCCCCTCTCCAGCCTGTCCTCTCTGAGCCCACAGGGCCTGGGGCGGGGGGGGGGGCAGCATGGAGGAGGGGCAGGGGGCCACTGGCAGAGCTCCGGAAGTGAGCCAGACTTTTAGGGGGTCTGCACGGCCCACAATGCCCCCAGAGGCTGGCAGAGGTGCCTTTGCTACGGCCACATTCGGAGTCAAGGTCTCCTGATTCTCCCAGCCCCATACGGGGCCCGCTGGGACTGAGGCAGGTAGGCGCAGGGCAGGGAGCGCCCTCCTCTGCGCCATGAGTGCCCCATGCAGGCTTGAGAGGTTTTTTTGTGTGTTTGTGGTACCAGGGATTGAACCTAGGGACATTCTACCTCCAAGCTATGCCCCCCAGGCATATTATTTTATTTTTATTTTGAAACAGGATCTCATTAGGTTGATGAGAGTCTCACCATTCGAGGAGGCTGTCCTTGAACCTGCGACCCTCCTGTCTCAGTCTCCCAAGTACTGGGATTTCAGGCGTGCGCCACCATGCCCGGCTGAGGCTTGCTTTTTAAAACACTGCAACAGCTGGTGCTCCATCTCAGCCGGGAGCTGTGACAATTATCAAAATGTTTACCGTGTCACTATTAATAAGGCAGAGGCCCCGCCAGCCTCCGGGTCAGTGGGGAGGAGAGTGAAACCCAGGGCTGGGCTCCGGGAGCGACCGTGTCCTTGACCTGGACTCTGTTGCTCCTCCTGATCGCCAGACCCTGGAGGAAGAAACAGCATCCTCTCCCTCCCTGGTGTCTCCCTTGCGCCCTTCACAAGGGGGCTTGAGTGTCATTCACTGAAGAAGCCTTCCAGAAAACTCCATCCAAGCACCTCACCAGAGTACACTATCACTGTGTGACAGAGGGGGCAGCTCCTGTCTCATCCGCCTGTCCCACTCTGTAAGGTCCTTGGGGCTGGGACATCCTCCCGGCTTTGACCTCTGTTCAGTTCACCAAATATGGCTCCCTCTGGCCGGCCCCAGGACCTTTACACATGCTTGTTCATCGCGTCCTGTACCAACTCCTACATATCTTTAGGGATCAGCTTAAATGCCACCTTCTTCGGGAAGTCCCCCGGATCTCCCATTCTAGGGCATAGATCTTTAGTCCGATATTTTCTGAGTTTAGCCTAACACAGGTCTCTCCCTCTAGACTAAGCGAGCTCCTGCCCCTTGCTGTCTTTGTAGTATACAGTAGTGACTTAATAAAGCTTCCCCGGCAGGAATGAGTGAAAGGCAAGGCCGTGTGCAGACTTTTTCTTGTGCAGCAGCGGCTGCAGGAACCTCACCCTCGCCCCTCCCGCTGGTGACCGATGTGGGGGTGGGATTACCCTCTTCTCCAGGAGTCCCTGAGGCTCTCCAAAGCACCCCGGGCCCTTTCCAAGGCATGGCAGGTCCCCCAAAGGATAGAGGAGGGAGAGCTTGGAACAGCCATCCCCGCTGGCAAGACAACAGCCCAGACCTTAAAGACCAGGCCGGGGTATGAGAAGGGCCGCCCCTGCTGGTGGCACACGCTTGTAATCCCAGTACTTGGGAGGCTGAGACAGGAGGATCGAGGGTTCCTGGGCAATCTCAGCTACTTAGTGAGGCTCTTTGCAATTTAGTGAGACCCTGTTTCAAGAAAAAAAAGATAAAAAATAGGGCTGGGAGTGTAGCTCAGAGGTCAAATGCCCCTAGATTCCATTCCAGATACTGAGAGAGAGAGAGAGAGAGAGAGAGAGAGAGAGAGAGAGAGAGAGAGAGAGAGAGAGAGAGGGAGAGAGAGGAAGAGAGACGCCCCGTCCAGTGCTGCGCAGTGCTGGGCTGTGACACCAGCCTGTTCACAGCGGGTTTGGTGGAGGGTGGGAGCAGGCAGGGCAGGCGGTGGCTAAGGAGCCTGCCCAGGACTCTTATCCTGGCTGCCACCGGCCACTGGGCATCTGTCCCCACACCCACGAAGATTTTGACTTCTAATGCCCAGGTGCAAGCACAAGGTCTCATTACCGGAGCAGGCTTGGGGCTGGAGTGGCCTGTTCTTGGGAAGAGAAGGCACCAGGCCCTCCAGGCTGGCCGGGTCTTCGCTGGCAGCACAGACGGGGAGGAATGGCGGTGTCTGGCACCCCTCTTCCACTCCCCAGAGGGCAATGGCGGGCGCCAAGGAAGGAGCTGGGCCACCTCTGCCTGGTGCCCTCTGATGCCTTCTGACTTGGACGGGGCTTTGGCAAGCGCAGGGTGCACCCTCGTGCCTGCCCTACCAGCCTGGCACCAGCTGTGGGGCCTGAGCCAAGACCCTGGGCTGGGGGTTTTACTCTTGGCTTTGCCACCAGCCAGTAGTGAGCTTGGGTACAACCTGTCTGCCTCTGAGCCTCAGTCTCAAGTATAAAGGTCGAGGGGCTGGTTCCTGCCCTCACCCCCGCTGCCATTACCAGGGTGTCCTGGGCCTTGGGCTCTGTCTCGGAACAGAGGGTGATTTAGAAGTGGGGGGCGCAAAGGTTAAAGTCTCCTGCTCTGCCACCGTGATGGATGCCAGTGACTACTCATCTGTGATCGCTGCTGATTGGACGCCAGTGTCAGATGGAAAATTAGAGATGGGGTGAAGGGGGTTCGACACCGCCCGGGGGGGGCTGCCCCAGCTTTCCAACCCCGGGAAGCCAGGGTGCAGCGACTGGCTGCCTGCTGTCCACCTGCCCCACACGCTGAGGGCCCCAGCCCCCTGAGCCGGCTCAGCCACCCAGCAAGCAGGATGGGGCTGTTCCTGCCGCAGACGGGAGACTGAAGCTCAGAGAGATTAAGAAGCCTTCCTGGAGCCGCACAGCTGGCGGCAGAGCTCGAATTTGAACCCAGATCTGGCTGACTCTCTTTCCTTTATGCCTGGGGCTTCCTGTTATAGACGGCACGGTTTCGGGAGACCCAGTGCAAAGGGCGCTGGGCAGCAATCAAGCCTGTACGAGGCCAGCCCGACTGCCACCCCTACCACGGAGCTGTGTGCCCTGGGTAACTCAGCATCTCTGTCTGGGCCTCAGTTTCATTATCTGTGAGATGGATGACCCAAGCTTCCTTAACTAACACGAGGAGGGAGAGCCCCCCACCCTGGAGGGGCGCAGAACACTTCGGGCTTGCCCCATTCTCGGATTTGGTTCGTCGATGGATGCTGGTGCCGCTGGGCCACGGGCCACACTCTGAGTGATGACCATCCAGAGCCCCCCTCCACGCCCCTTGGATCTGAGGGCACATGGCGGGTAGAAGCTTGGCGTGGGGAGTCCAAGCAGGGGGCCAAGGCCGTAACAGGGAGCTGACCCAGAGCAGGGATCACAAGCCCACCCACCAGGCAGGGGTGTGCTGGCTGACTGTGTGCCCTGCCCTTCATGGCCAAAGACCCAAACTCAGGAGCCACCCACCGGCAGTCCCCTGGGATTCCACACCTTCCATTCCCTGGGCACAGCTCTCCGGGTGGGCCAGTAGGGCGCAGAGGTGAGGCAAAGGACTCCTCTCAGGAACTGTGCGGCCCCTGTGAAGTTGCTAGACCTCTCTGAGCCCCAGCTCCCCTGGCTCTAAAATAAGGATAAGCCAGGTGTGGTGGTACACACCTGTACTTGGGAGGCCTAGACAAGAGAATCACAGGTTCAAAGTCAGCCTCAGCAACTTTAGTGAGACCTTGTTTCCAAATAAAAAATAGGGCTGGGGGTGTAGCCTGGAGGTAGAATGCCTGAACTTCCAGTACCACAAAATAAAATACAATAAGGATAAGACTGAAACTTCATACAGCCAGCCTCTGTATCTGTGGGATCTGCATCCACAATTCAACCAACCTCAGAGGGAAAATATTTTTTGAAACACTGCATCTGAGCTGGGCGTGGTGTCCACACCTGTAATCCCAGTACTTGGGAGGCTGAGACGGGAGGATGGCTGGTTCCAGAAGAGCGTGCGGTAACCTGGCAAGCCCCTCTTTCAAAATTAAAAAAGGCTGGGGGTGTAGCTCTGAGGTAGAATGCCCCTGGGTTCAATCCCCAGTACCAATAAATAAATAAATACACACATACATACATAAGGAATAAATAAATAAAATTAAGTCTGTACTAAGCAATGTAGATCTTCTTTCTTGTCATTATTCCCTAAACAATACAGTAAAACAACTCTTGACACAGCATTTATATTGTACCAGCTATCATTATAAGCCATCTAGAGATGATTTAAACTACAGGGCAGATATGCGCAGGTGCTATTCAAATACCAGGCTGTTTTATTGGAGGGATCTGCGAATCCTTGGGTTTGGGTGTCTGAGGGGTCCTGGAACCCAGCGCAGGCAGGTAGCAAGGGTGACTGAGCTGACCAGCACTCCTGGTCAGTGCTCGAGCCCACAGGCATCCACAGAGTCACACACACACACACACACACACACACACACACACACACACACACACACACACGAACAAGGAATGCCTAAGAAATGGATGGCTGGGCCTTTACCGCAGAGCTAAGGTCAGCGGGGGAGGGGAGGCACGCCAGTCATTGGAGAGCCTTTGGGTGTTTGCGTTTCTTATTGCATGCGTGCGTTATTCTTCCCAAAATCATTTTCTGCCTGCCTTGCGGGGCTGTGCAAAGCCTGGAGGAAGCGATCCCTACCGAGGGTTTAGCGTGAGGCTTGGCCGAAGAAGCACTGGGTAAAGTGTGAGCCGCCCTCCTCCTCCTCCTCTCCCTCCTTCCTTCCTCCTCCTCTTCTTCTTCTTCCTCCGGTTTCTCCTCCTCCTCTCCCTCCTCCCTCTCTTTCTCCTCCTCTCCCTCCTCCTCCTCTTCCTCCATTCTTCCTCTAGTCCTTCTCCTTTTAGGTCCTGTTTCTCTCTCCCCCCAGCCCCCGTAGCGCTAGGGATTGAACCCAGGGGCATTCTACCTCTGAGCTACATCTTCGGCTCTATTTTATTTTTACTTGGAAATAGGATCTCATTAAGTAGCTGAGGCTGGCCTTGAACCTGTGATCCTCCTGTCCCAGCCTCCCAAGTACTGAGATTACAGGCTTATGCCACCATGCCTGGCCTCTTCCTTCTACTTCTCCCTCCTCCCCTCCTCCTCCTTCTCCTCCTCTTCTCCCTCCTCCTCTTCCTCCTTTCCTATCTCTGCTTCCTCTTCTTCCTTCTTTCCTCTTCCCATCTTCCCAGTTCCTCTTTTACCTCTTCCTCCTCCCTGCCTCCCCACCCGTGCCTCTCCTCTCCTGCTGCGGCCTGGCCCCACCCGCCCGCCATCCCGGGACTGGACTTCCTCATCACCCTTTATTTATATTCTCCTAGCGAGGCAGGTGTGCGGTGGGATCAATTCATGTACACCGCTCGCCCGGGCTCCACACCCCTCCCTCCTCCCTCTCCTCCTCACTGACACCAAGAGCGTAAATTCCTTCTGGCTATTAATTAAAAGCAGCCTCTCCCTTAGCGCCAGTGTACTCGCCATAAATTAATAGCAGTCTTCTTAATCAAATCTTATCTCCTCCTCGAGCCATAAACACACGGAGCCCGAGTTGGTATCTCTGCGCACCCGGCCGTGAAATTTAATTTTTGATGCTTCAGCAGCCTGCGTGGGGTGGGTGGGCACCTGTTCAGGCAGCCCCCCGACTGCAGTCCCAGCCCCGGACCCCGGCTGGCCAGCTGGGCTGACCGCGCCGCCCCCCTCGTGTGTGCGGGCGGAGCGCGCCGGGCTCTTTCAACCCGAAGGCTCAGCGGTTTAGTCACTGTGATTACAATCTCTGGCATTGTGATGCCTTTCAGATGTGAGGTCCCATCTGATGCCCATGACAGCTCTATACAGGGTTGCCTGTATAAGTCTCATTTTAGAGATGGAAAAAAAAAAAAAGCAAGTGTAACATGCACTTCAGAGGCAGCTCTGTGTGGAATCCTGCGCGGCCCCTTTCTAGCTCCACTCGGGCCCTCTGTGTCCTCTGCTGACCAAGCCTCTGGTCCTACGACACAGCATCACACAGAAGGGGCCAGCATAGGGCCTGGCCTGCAGGGTAGAGTTCTTCTGTCAAGCAACTCAACCAATGCGATCCATCCAGCCACAAAGGAGCAGGGCCTGGACACAGACGCCAGCTGAAATGTCACCCCCTTTGGGGTGCCATCTCCAGCTCTGAAGTCTGGGGTCCCTTGGACAAGCTGGGCCAAACATCTACCCCAGTGTGCATCCGCAAGCCCCAGGCTCAAAGCGGGGCCTGGAGCAGTTAGTGCTGGGGTCGAGTGGGGACAGTAGCAGGGGCAGCCTCGCCGCAGCTGCCCAGTGACTGGGAGCCCCGCTCCTCTCTCTGGGCGCCCAGCAGCACCAGCCTACCTGGCCGTAAGCCTGCGCGTCCATTTCCCTTGGGTAGCGGGAACCTGGGCAGCTCAGATGCCATCCCTGCTCCCTGCCACCACCTCATGTCCCCTTGGCGTGAGCTCTTTCGCACATGAGAAGTACCCAGCCACGTTTCCACCCAGCACCAAGCGCACTGTCTGGCTCTGCTCTTCTGGCCATTGGGGAGCGTGCTTCTCTGTCTGGTCCCATCCTCAGCCCTCCTTATGCCCATCAAAGCCTTGGCCCATCAAATCCTCCAGCTCCAGCCTGCAGAATCTCTGCACCAGCCTCCTCTTGCCAAAGTCCTCCCAAATTTCTGTAAATTTTCAAGTTTATCCTTAATTCTTTGTGTATGTATATGTGGTACTGGGGACTGGACCCAGGGGCGCACTATCTCTGGGATATACCTCCTGGCTTAAAATTTTTTTGGCTAACTGGATGATGTGTGCATGTATGTCTCCACCATCTTTTATCCCATTAAGATGTATGACTATAATGCACCAATAAAATTTTAAATAATTTTTTTTGGGTGTGGTACTGGGGTTCCTGGAAACCCTTCTATCTCTGGGCTACAGTCCCAGACACCTATTTTTTCTTTAATATTTTTTATTTGGAAACAGGGTCTCTTAAGCCAGAGAGGCTGACTTTGAACCTGCGCGATCCTCCTGTCTCCGCCTCCCAAGCATGGGGATTACAAGCATGAGCCACCACGCCCGGCTAAATGATTTTTTTTAAATATTGAAACAAGGTCTTGCTAAGTTGCTAAGGGTCTTGCTAAGTTGTGGAAGCTGGCCTTGAATCTTCGATCCTCCTGTTATAGCCTCCCAACTACTGGTAACTGTGGCCCTAACCCACCAGTCCCGACTCGTCCATCCTCTTCATACTCTGTAGGCGGAATCTCTCCAAGAAACTCCCTTCCTGTCCTGTCCTGTCATCTCAGCATCGTGTTAGCTTCTAACTCACCTCCTCATCTCAACGGCCAGCCATGTCCATAGCCTCTTACTCAGGGCTTCTCAAAGTGGGGTTCCAAAGCACACCTAGACACCTGTTGGAAATGCGGATTCTGGAGCCGGCCCCAGACCCGATGAGTCGGAGCTCCGGGGTGGGGCTCAGCGGTCGAGGTTGTAACAAGCCTCCCAGGTGACTCTCCTGGCTGTGCAGGCTAGAGACCCACGCTCCGGGTCACTGGGTTTGCGTCAACGGTGACTTTGGGTCCCAGGGGACTTGCCAATGTGTGGAGACATTTTCGGTTGTCACAACCAGGGCCCAGCAGATGGGGACGGTGCTAAAAGTGCCACAATACGCAAGACAGCCCTGCAACATAGAAGGAGCAGGCCCAGAGGCCAGCGTGCCGTTGACATCTGAGAGGGCAGGATGTCACAGTTCCAGCCGGAGCCCTCAGGGCCCAGCCAGTAGGACTCAGGGCAGAGCCCCATGCAGGGAGCTCTTCATGCGGCAGGTGATCTGTGCACCAGGGAGCTTCTCTGCCGGCCCGCTTGACAGGAGGGTAAACTGAGGCATGGGGCAGTCATCCGAGCTCTCATGGCAGAAGAAGGACCCAGAGCCCGTGAAGCCACAGCCCGTGTCTCCATCATCACGCCACATGCCAGGGAGAGAGATTCAGTCATATGAAATGGTCTGTTTATACAACAAAAGAAAACTCCCGGCATCGTACCCTTGTGCTAACCCCCTGTCTAGTCAGTGCCTACTGCCTGCTCCTCTCCAGCTGGTTTGGCTGTGTGATGGTGAGTTCCAGGGGCCAAGGAAGTCACACTCCAGCTTGGAGAGATTAAAGCATGCATGTACACACACACACACACACACACACACACACACACACACACACAGAGGCATGCACACGTGTGCATGTGCGCACACAGGCACACACATCCCTGAAAGACAATGCAGCGCCACTTTTGATCTCTTCCAAGGTGCAGGGCTGCAAGTGCCCCAAGCATTTGGAGAAACAGAAAGGGAGGGGGGGAGGGAGGGAGAGAGGCTCCTTGGGGAAGCTGGCCTTTTTAGACTGACCATAGAGGTGGGGTAAAGAGGACGAACAGGGCCCGAGGAACCAGCCAGAGGCAGCTCTGGACCTGCTGCACTGCCTACCAGCAGCTGTTTCTTCCATGAGCCTCAGTTTCTTAATCTGCATGCTGGGGACATTGCCAGGCCGCCCAGCCCTGGGCAAGGATGAGAAGGGACATCTCTGGAAACGCACTCGGCGCTCAGTCCATTGACAGCGCAGCCCTCACAGCGCTGGCTGGCACTGAGGCAGGGGAAACTGACCCAGGCTTTGGCGGCTGGGGCCCCAGGTTGGTGTGAGATGCGGCCAGGAGGGCCAAGAGACCAAGAGTGCAGCCTGGGCCTCGGCCCAGGCAGCAGGGGCTGCGAACAGTGCCTGGTTCTGGACTGTTCTGAGCTATCCGCAGAGGCACTGAGGATTAGCAGGTGTTACAGAGGTGCTAAGTGCCATTAGCGCCTAATTACGCCTTTGTCCTTGCTGCAATCAGGTGAACTGCAAAGGACTTGAGACAGGGTTGAGCCTTAAAGAGGAAGTGGGCAGCTGTCAGGCAGAGGGAAACACCTGCAAATGTGTCCTGTCCCCTGCCAAAGTGGCCCCTTTCCAGTGGCCAGCAGGCCTGGGGGAACCCAAAGGGAGGCGGTAGGTGCAGACTCTTAAATTATCTTTGTGTGGGTGGGGCACTGGGGATGGAACCCAGGGGCATTCTACCTTTGAGCTACACCCCCAGCCCTATTTTTTATTCTTTATTTGAAACAGGGTCTCGCTAAGTTTCAGAGGGCCTCACTAAATAGCAGAGGCTGTCCTGGAACTGCCATCCTCCTGTCTCAGCCTCCCAAGTACTGGGATTACACATGTGTGGCACCACGACTGGCTAGGTGCAGGCTCTTAAACACTGAAAGCAACTCAAGTCTGGCTCAGCAGGGGACAGAGCTGGTGGGGCTGTTGAGAAGACAGCCTTAGAGGACACGTAGTAAGAGCTGGAGACCTACCTGTAGGCTGGGTCGGGGTCGGCAAGAGGCTGTTACCAGAATCTAGATGTGTGCTACTGCAGCTGAGCATGACAAACACCTGAGAACTGACCGAGCCTGGCAGCCAACCTCTCCTTCCCAGGCATCTTGTTGGGGTGATCTCACAAGGAACATGCCAATGTCACTCAGCTGGCTTTACCCATCACCGAGAAAGTGAGCTGAGTCCCAGCACCATCCATGGTGCAGAATCGCACACTCCGCCCACTCTTTCAGACTCCAGTCTATTAGGCTTGAGATTTCCCGCAGTGTAGACCCGAGGAGAGCGCAGGTCAAGGACTCTGAATCTCAGGGTTCAGTCTAGCCATGGTCCAGAAAATATGCCCTTCCTGGCCCTGCAGTAGCCACCGCCACAGTCTCCTCCTCCGCGTCCTCCTTCTCCTCCTCCGCTTCCTCCTCTTTCTCCTCCTCCTCTTCCTTTGCTAAGGATTGAACCCAGAGGCCTTCTACCTTTGAGCTATACCCAGCCCTTTTTACTTTGAAACAGTCTTTCTAAATTGCTGAGGCTGGCGTTGAATCTTTGACCTTCCTAACTCAGCCGCCCTAGTGCTGAGAAATGCAGGCCTGTGCCACTGTGCCTGGTGGCTTCTTACAGCGTCTCCTCTGGTTCATGGGCAGAGGAGAGGGCAGGGCAGGCCCGCTGAGCTTGGGCATGGCCACAGTGGCCAGACGTGGTTGGAGTGTCAGGCCTCGGCTCCTGTCAGTACCTGGGAACATCTCTGCCCCCTAAGTCGCCAGCACACCCCTCCTGGGCTCCACGGCCGGGCTGCCAGGTTTAGCAAAATGCAAACACGGGATGCCTAGTTAAATGCGAGCTTCCTTTCAGACCTGGGACTGTTCAGGTCAGGGTTTTAAACAATCTAAACCTGCAGGAAATGCAATATAGACATGCGATATCATGACACATGATGCTAAAAGATAAGTCATGGTTTATTGAAGACACAAACTCACCTGGGTATCTTGTTTCTTACCTGGAGCCCTATCCACCTGCGAGACTCTATCTAAAAATAAAAATAAAATTCCAGTGTGATGGGGACAGATCGTTCCAAGTGGTAGAGGTGCTGGGGATGTAGCTCAGTGGTAAAGCACCCCTGGGTTCGATTCTCAGTATCAAAGGAGGAAAAAAAATCCTGACAATAATTCCTGGCTTCCCACCTTACCTGTCTGGAATGATGCATTCAGAAATTACAACGTGCACCACCAGCAACCTCAGCGCCAGGATAGAGTGTGTGCCACGGCCACGGCGAGCCCTGTGAGCTTGGCACCTCTACCACTTGGAACGATCTGTCCCCATCACACTGGAATTAGAGGCTGGCTCCATGTGGCTGCCCCATACCTGCCTGCAGGATGATACCTGTATGATTAGAATGTGTAGGAACAGATTTCATGGGATAATAAAAGTGATCAAAATGGAGTCGGAGCCCAGCCAAGAGAGCGAGTCGGAGGGAGGCAGAAGCCTTTTCATTTTTTAAGCAGGCCAACCGCGTGGAGGTCACGCCGGCCTCCTCCCGTGCCCCGCCAGCCTCCAGCCATCTGTCCCCATCAGCTCCCTGCCTGGTTAGCTCCATTCCAGAAATGGGGCTGTCTGGAGTCTAGCCGAGGCTCGCTGGCAGCCGTCACCCTGAACCAAGCTGGGGAGGGAAAAGGGAGGAGAGGGCAGAGGAGGCGAAGGGAAGGCCCTGGGAGGCTAGCCAAGGCTAAACAGATAGGGGGGAAGGCTGGATGGGCAGGCTTGCCCTGGTGGCTCCCAGGCCCTCCCTGTCTCTAGAAGGAGGACGAGGAGGAGGTCTAGGGAGCACCGACTGTGTACCGCTAACGTGACCAGGAGCTTTGGGAAATGAGTGAAATCAAGAGTGACAGACGCATGACTGTCCACACGCCCTACTCCTGAACATCTTTGGGGTGTTAACCTCAGCTCACCCCAGTCGGCGTTCACAGCAATAGGGTCACACAAGAACAGCGTGGGAAGGACTCTGAGTTCAGCTGGTCCAATCTGCTCATTCCACGAACAGCGCCCTCCCGCCCCATCCGCAGGAGATTTTCCCAGGATCCCCAGTGCACGCCCAAAACTGCAGCTAGTACCACACCCCAGGCATACTAAGTTTTTACACGCACACCTGTGATAAAGTTTAATGTATAAGTTAGGCACGGGAAGCGATTATCAACAGTCGCTAAAAATAGAAAAATTATAGCGATGCCCTATAATGGAAGCTATTTAAAACTTAGGAGTTGTTTCGGGGACTTTCGGTATCATATTTTCAGACTGAGGTTGACCTTGGGTAACTGGAGGTGAAGCTGCAGACGAGGGGGGGCTACTATATGCTCGGGGAAGATGCAAGGTGTGGGGGTGTCTTTAAATTCAGATGCCTGCCCACGCACCCGAGCCTGGCTTCTGCTGCAGGTCTTCCAGCAGCCGGGTGGCCTCTGTCCCCACTCATGTCCTTGTTGACCAGAGGTGTGTCCAGGGCTGGTGGGGTTCTGGATATCCTGCCCTGGGTCTGGATTAGAGCTGATCCTGCGGGCCTAGCAAGGTCAAAAACCCACTTGTTCTTCTTCAAGCTCTCTGGGGGAGAGAGATAGAGCCTGCACCCCAGGCTGCTCTTGCCACAAGCCCAGTCTCGACCTTACTGGCAGAGAGCTTTACTGCAAAGATAATTGTGGCAGCTCGGTGAGGGAACAGGTCCCCCAGAGCCATGGGGCGTGTGCACGGGGTCTTCTGCTGAGACAGCACCTGTTTTCTTTCCATGGGACCAAGGGAAGCTGGGGATGACACAGGACCCTGGACCCAGAGGCAGGGCAGCCAGCGCAGAAGGACCAGAGCCCTGCGGGCGGGGGAGACGGCATCCACAGTTGAGCCCCATTTCTGCAGAGCCACCCCGACCCGTGCCTCTCACGTGATGCCTCCTGATCAGATCTGGAGTTTCTTAGACTAGAGTAATCAGGGTAATCGGATCACAGGAGGCGCTAACTGGATCAGGCAGAAGGCTTGGAGGGGGGGGGCTCGAGATGAAAGTGCTTATTAAATAGCTTAGGGGTCCGGGCCTGTGTCCAAATTCTCTTTCTCCTTCCTTCCCGGGGCAGGGGTGAGGGGCAGGCAGGAGGGCTGGGAGAGCCCCAGGCCCGGCTTCTTGCTCCGTCTCTGCCGCCCTCACTCACGCTCCCCAGCCGTAGCTCACCGTCCTTCCTACTCAGAGCACGGGCGTGCCGGGTCTGTTTGCACACGCTGGCGATGCTGCTCCTTCAGTTCCCACAGGGACTTTACAAAGTAGGCTGAAACAGCCCCATTCGGCAGAAGGACACACCGAGGCTGGGTCCCAGAAAAGGCCCCGCAACTCCAGGTAACAAAATGAGTGAGAGGTTCCAACCGGGTTCTAGTACTATTTCCATCTTTAAAGCGGTCTCTCTAGCCGGGCGCGGTGGCGCACGCTGGTCATCCCCGCGCTTGGGAGGCATAGACAGGAGGATCGCGCAGGTTCGAAGCCAGCCACGCGCGCTGGCTTAGGAGACCCTGTTTCCAAATAAAAATGTAAAAATAAAAATAGGTCTGGGAGTGTAGCCCGGAGGTAGAAGGACTTCCAGGAACCCCAGTACCACCAAAAAAAAAAACCCAAAAAAACAAAAAAACGGTCTCTCTCGGCCGGGCATGGTGGCGCACGCTGGCAATCCCAGCATTCCGGAGGCTGAGACGGGATGATAGTGGTTCGTGGACACACTCAGCTTACTTAGTGAGGTCCTTTGCAACTCAGTGAGTGCCTGTTTAAAAAGTAAAAAAGTAGGGCTTGGGGTGTAGCTTGGAGGTTGAATGTCCCTGGGTTCCCTCCTGAGTACCACAAAAAACAAAAACAAACAAACAAAAAACAAAATAAAGCAAAACAAAAACAAACCCCAAACCGGTTTCTCTCTAAATCCAGTCCTATCAAACCTCCCCCACTTCTGGGATTCAGCTAGGGGACTGTCCACCGGCCTCTGAGGCTGTGGGGCAGGGAGGGCAGTGTTGGTGGGCAGCTCTGGGGAAGGTCAGACACTAGACGTCTCCCACCGCAACCACGTCGTCTTTAATAACCCTTCTCTTGATAAAGAACACCTCCTCCCCTCCATGAGACCCTGGAGAAGAGACTTTGGATGCTCCCACAGAAGCTGGGGAAGAGAGAGAAAGTATTAAATATTTCCGAAGCAAGCAGGGCGCTCAGTACTGTGCCCGCAAGACTCTGCACGTACTACGGTGGGTAAATGAACACCCCTGTACACAGAGATATGCCCACCCACCGTGCACGCGGGCCTGCACAAGCCCAGGTACGCACAGCACAATTGCATCACACACATGTGCACACACAATAGGCCCCCTCTGCCCCTTCTCCACCCAGCCCACAGCACCCACGTCTACAAATTTTATTTTCTTCTTTTCTCTCAGACCAGAATGGAAGCCCCGGAAGAAGAGAAAGATCTTCTGGCTCCTGCTGCTGTGTCCTCGGCTGCTAGGATGAGTGACGGAGACACAGTGCTGTTCCTGGGAATGTTTTTTTTTTTTTTTTTTGTGGTTCTGAGGATGGAACCCAGGGGCATTCTACCTCTGAGCTACACCCCCAGCCCTATTTTTTATTCTTTATTTTGAAACAGGGTCTCACTGAGTTGCAAAGGGCCTCACTAAGTAGCTGAGGCTGTCCGAGAACCCCAATCCTCCCGTCTCCCAAGTACTGGAATTACAAGCGTGCGCCATGCCTGGTTTGTTCCTGAGATTTCTGAATGAGGGAATAATCTAGAAAAGGTGTGCCTGAGAGATAGGAGGAGCAAGAGGAGGTGAGACCAGCCTTCCCGGGGGGCCTGGGGTATCTGCATCTGTGTCCATGCTGTGAGGGAGAAAGACCCCTGGGGAAGCAGAGGTGAGTGTGGGGGTGGGTGGTGGCTGGAGGGCCAGATGCTGTTTACAGGGCGACCCCCTTGACCTTGAGCTCCTGACTGAGCCTGTGTCTCAAGGGTACCTGGGCCCAGGACTGGTGTGTGGCAGTCTGGGGACCCTTCCAGTGTCCCCCAGAGTCATACATGTGGCTCTCTACTTGGCACAGTGGGGACATTACCCTGGGTAGCCTCAGGTTCAGCAGAGGAAAGCCGTCTCCCAGCCTGGGGTGGCCAAGGCCACCAGCTGCCTCCTGATGAGGTGTGGTCCCAGAAGGGTGGCTGGGCCAGCCCCAGATGGTCCCAGCTGTTTTCAGCCCTGGTCTGCTGGGAGTCACAGTGGACAGGGGCCAGAGGGCAGTCTGGATGAGGCCTGCTGGGGACCCAGGCCAGGCTCATCCTCCCTGGAATGCAAGGGGGGCAGCCAGAGGGGTGGCAAGGAGGCAGGGGTGCTGGGGGCCAGGCCCCCTCTTGCCGGGCTCCTGTCATCCCAGCCGCCAGGCCTCTGGAGGGCGAGGAGACAGGGCCCAGGCTGACTGATGGCGAAGCCCTTGTGACATGGTATCACAGAGGTCAGCTCATGGTCCTGGGGAGGATCCAGCAAGGCTCCTCCAGACTCCATGTCCCAGGCAGGGACAAACCCGAGGGGAGCCCTGATCAGAGGCAGCAGAGCCATGCAGTTTGGGGGCTGCTGTGGGACAGAGTCACTTGGCAATCGGGGCCACAGGAGAGAGGGCATTTGGTTTAGCGGTCAGTAATCCTGGGAGATGTCGGCTCACTTGAGATCCATCCCCACCCAGAAGGTAATTTCAGGAAGTGTCTTCCTGTCTGCAGAGAGGTGTCCTGGGATGGGAGAAAGCGTGCCAGCTGCAACCTGGCCTCAGGCCTCAGGCAGGCGACAGCATTCAACCACTGCGAGCCTCAGTTCCCTCATCCTTGAAATGGGTCTGCAGGATGTTTGAAAGCTCTAGCACAGCGCGATTTACTTGTATGCATATGCTCTGACCTCCTTACGTTTGCATCCCAACGTGTGTGTGTGTGTGTGTGTGTGTGTGTGTGTGTGTGTGTGTGTGTATGTGTGTGTGTGTTACTGGGATTGAACCCAGGGGCATTCTACCTCTGAGCTACACCCCCACCCTATTTTTTAAATTTTATTTGGAAACAGGGTCTCTCTAGGTTGATGAGAGTCTCACTACTTGCCAAGGCTGTCCTCAAACCTGCGATCCTCTGGTCTCAGCCTCCTAAGTACTGGGATTACAAGTGTGTACCACCATGCCTGGCTGTATCCCAGCCTTTAACAGAGGGGCGCTGGGTGATCTGTTTCTGTCTCTTGCAGCACTGTGTCAGGGGAGTGTCTGTTCCAGCTGTCCCCCTCCCCTGTGGACCCCAGTACTCAGTGGGGCCACAGCTGTCTCGGATATTCCTCCTCCCCACAGGGGAGATGAGGAAGGGCAGGGTGGGGACACACCACGGTGTTGGGCCCCAGCCTCCGCTGACCCTCTCACCACACTCTTATCTGCGGCCCCATGACAGGTCCTGGTGGCAGCTTCAGCCAGCGGCAAGAGCTGGGCACAGGAGGGAGAGGCGGCGGCTTCCTCCTGTCTCAGCCTCCCAGATGCTGGGATTACAAGCGTGCGCCACCACGCCCAGCTTGTTTTTTAAATTATTCTTTGAAGCAGGGTCTTGCTAGGTTGATGAGAGTCTGACTACTTGCCGAGGCTGTCCTTGAACCTGCAATCCTCCTGTCTCAGCCTCCCAAGTACTGGGATTACAGGCCTGCACTACCATGCTGGGCTTTCACCCTGTATTTTTGCACTCGTTATTTTATTTAGTTTGCAAACCGTCCCTACATGGCTACATATTCTCTTTCCAACTCTACAGATGAGAAAGTGGGAGCTCAGGAGTTGGGGTCAGTACTCTGAGGTTACACAGCCAGCTGGGGGCCAACTGGAGAGCTGCTCTCTGGTGTCCTAAACCCCCAGCTTCCCCCAGCTTGTCTCCCCAGGGGGAGGGGGCGAGGATCCCCACCCCAACCCGGTCAGCACCAACCCCCTGCCACTGGCCTCCTCCCTCTCTCCTTCCCTTTCTTCCTTCCTTTTCTCCTCCCTCCTTTTCTCTTCCTACTTATTAGAGATTGAATCCAGGGACTGTCTGCCTCTAAGCTATACTTCCAGCCCTTTTTCATTGTTTTGTTTTAAAACAGGGTCTTGCTAGGTTGCTGAGGCTGTCCTTGAACTCTGATCCTCCTTTCTCATCCTCCCAAGTACTGAGACTACAGGCTTGCGCCATCACGCCCAGCCCCCATCATTATTTGGGAGCTGTCTGAGCACACACAGAATTAAATGAGTGCTGGGATCAGAGGCAGCCTGCTGGGGTGAGGGGCTCTGCACCCTTCCCCCTTGCCCTCTGGGGTCAGGTCGCCCGGGCATTCATTGGGCGCTGTGCTGGGCACACAGAGCTGCTCCCGTGGCACAGACCTGCCTGACAGCCAGCTGGCAGTGGCGGCCCCGTGCATCAGCCAGTTTTAATTGTTTATTCTCCAGCCTTGTTTATAACTCGATAAAATCCATAACATGCAGAGTGCCTGTCTCCCTGGGCTCCCCCCCCCCCCAGCTCCTCTGGCTCCCCGGGGACGGCGCTCTGCTCTTTATAGAAAGCACTTGCTAAGCTGGACCACTTTAAACCATCGCTGTCAGTAAATGACCCTCCCGGAGAGGAAGCTGCCGGTTAAGTGCCAAGCACTGGCCGTCACCTGGATGGTGGGCTCTTCTGTTAGCAGGGGCTCTGAGAGGTGCTGCTGGGAGCAGCAGATTCCCAGAAATCAGTACTTGTGCCACCCGCAGGGGCAGGTGGGATGGCCTGGGCAGGGCAGTGAGGGAACCTGGGATGGGGACATTCCCGTGAGCAGGGAGACCTTGGGTAGGTCAGTCAACCCTTTTACCTCTGTCTCTATTTACAAAGCATCAGGAGTGAGCCAGGCCTTGGTGGCTTGAATGGTTCTTTCTTTCTTTCCTTTCTTTCTTTCTTTCTTTCTTTCTTTCTTTCTTTCTTTCTTTCTTTCTTTCTTTCTTTCTTTCTTTCTTTCTTTCTTCTGATCCTGGGGATTGAATCCAGGAGCATTCTACCATGGAGCTATACCCCTAAGCCGTATTATATTTTTATTTCAAAACAGGGTCTCATAAAAGTTAATGAGAGTCTCACTACTTGCCGAGACTGGCCTTGAACCTGCAGGCCTTCTGTCTTCCCAGTACTGGGATCACAAGCATACGCCACCACGCCCGGCTCCTAAAAAGACATTTACCAGGGAGCCTGCATCCACAGTGGCCCTTTGCCATTCTGTGTTTTCTCAAACTATGGTTGCTATGCAAACAGCCGAAACCCGCGGGTCTCTAGCAAAAGGACCCTGGTGCTAGTACAGGCGGGGACGCTGGCCCTGTGGCCTGATTCTGCTGACAAGGCTCCTGCCTTGTCCTCTGTCTGTCCAGGGGCTCCGGGGCTTCTCCCCGGGCCCAGGGACAGCAGCTGTGCTCTGGCCAGAGGCCACATCTGGAATTCATCCTCTTCATTAAATCAGTGGCTCTTTCCCAAGTTCCAGCTCCCTTGATCCCCTAAAGCCTGGTCCATGCTGCTAACAAGGGCAGTAATTTGTTCATTAAATAGGGGAGCCCCTCCCAAAAGCCCGCCTGGGCTTTCTGCCGCCCCGGGGGAGGGGAGGCTCTCCTACCCTGGGTCCCCAGGGCCTCTCCAGGGTGCAGCCCCAGCACTCGGGTCACGTGGCCCTTATCATGTCAAGCCACTCTGAGAGCTGAGGAAGCCTGGGGATGGTGTGGGGACAGGCGCTCAGGCAGCCCCTGCCAACTCCTGTCCTGCTCGGTGACAGGGCTCTGTGGCCATCTAGTCAATGCGGACAACTGGGGCTGGCATCAAGTCCCTGTGCGAAACACAGCCCATCAAGAGGCATTCACTGTCCTGAAAACAAACAGTGCCCCTCCCCCTCCCTGCCCGCTCGGTCCCATCTCCTCTCCCCTGCTGTCGGGTATCCTTCCTTGTCCTTGGAGCCACTCACAGAGACTAATCCGGGCTGCACACCCCTCTGCATTCCAATCTCTGCCCAAGCTGGTGTGGGTCTACGAGGGGACAGGAAACAGGAAACTGTGTGCCAGTGTCTGTGCCCAGTAACTCACCGGAGAGAGGTGTCGGATCTTCAGACCATGCACCTTATTTTCTTTTGCTGGTACCAGGGATGAAACCCAGGAGCATTCTGTCTCTGAGCTATACCCCAGCCCTTTTCTTGTTTTGAAACAGGGTCTTGGTAGGTTGTTGAGAGTCTCACTAAGCTGCTGAGGCTGGTCTCAAACCTGCGCTCCTTCCGTCTTGGCCTCCCAAGTACTGGGATTGCTGGTGCGTGCTACCATGCTCACACTATACCCTGTAGCTTTTTTCTTTTCCTTTCCTTCCTTTTCCCTTCCTTTCTTTCTTTCCTTCTCTCTCTCTCTCTTTCTTTCTTTCTTTTTCTTTTTCTGGTGGTACTGGGGGTGGAACCCAGAGGCTTTCTACCTCCGGGCTATACTCCCAGACCTATTTTATATTTGACTTGGAAACAAGGTCTCACTAAAGTTGCTGAGAGCCTCGCTAAGTAGCTGAGGCTGGCTTCGAACCCGTGCGATCCTCCTGTCTCCGCCTCCCAAGCGCGGGGATTACAAGCGCGCGCCACCACGCCCGGCTGACCCTGTAGCTTTTCAGTGATGAGGGTTTTGACACATTGATCTTTTCAAGGGGAGAACTGGGTTGAATGGTGTTTCCCCAGATTTGTATCCACCTGGCACTTTGAATGTAATCTTGCAGGGAAATAAGTGCTTGGAGCAGCCCCTCATTGCATCAAACATGGGGTCCTTCTGAGAAAACTGGTTGGGGGAACTAGTCCTGATGTAAAAAGCCAGGGAAGCGGCCTCTACCAAGCACCACATCTTTACACCCGATGCACTTTCCTGGCCAACCCCTGAACTCTCTAAAGCTTTTGCTATAAACGTAAGTTCTGAACCATCTGTGTGATCTCATCCTCTATGTTCAGCAAAACCTCTCTGTCCTATACACTTCCTGTAGGGTAACTGAGGAGTATTCAGAATGTTCCCTTGACTAAAGTATGTTGATTTTTCTATTATTTGTACTCAATATTTGGGGAAATAAGTGAGTCCAATCATGTCATTTTAAACAGATACAGCCAAGTAGGAAAATGTCATCCTCCTTGTCCGACCCAAGATAAATATCTACCCTAGTAATGCTGTCTAACTGAAAGAAAAATGACTCCATCTTTGGGAGCCACAATTGGTGTACTTAAGATGTTTTGTTATCTACCTAATTTTATTCCATCTAGGAATGTCCTCAGATCCTCTTAAAACTCTCTACCGGGTTTTGTGCCATTGTTATAATAAAATTGTAAATTCTTAAGCATACCAAAATCATTCTAGATTTCAGGGCTGGTTTTTTTTTTTTTTTTCATAAGAAACTTCTTTTCTTTTTCCTGAGGACTCCAAGAAGGCTTGAAAAATCTGATAAGGGCTAATAGGGCCTCCCGAGATAGGGGCTAATAGAACACCGTGAAAACTGCATATTGGGGTCAAGGGCACTTGGATCACCAATTACTCACAGATGGAATACGCTGTCAATATTCATTCAGGTTGTGCTTAATTCCATGTCGGAGATGCCTGGCTACAGGTAGATCGGGGGCATGACACAGACTAAAAGTCTGATCCCCGTACAGACACTGAAAGTACAATCCTTTTTCTTTAACATCAGCAAACCTTAAAGTGTTCAAATCACAAGATCGTGGATAACTCAGTATCTATCCCTGAGAATTTATCCCTCGGGTGCATATTCGATAATTAGAACTCTTTTAAGCCAGAGGACCCGAAGAAAAAGGGAAATTGATTTTTCATAATGTAGATTGACTGACCCCAATGTAAACTAGAAAATGGAGGCTTGTTTTGAAGGAGAGAAGGGAAATGGGCAGAGATCTATTTATCCCCTTCTCACCTCCAAAGGATAAACAGATCTGGCCACCTACACCAACTGACTGTCAGCCACGATTGGCTGACCCTGCCCCAGCCAGCCCAGCTCTCTAGGTTTCCATGTGTTTCCTCTAATCTCTAATTTTTTTATCGCTTTGTCACATGACAGACATCTGTGCTAGGTTGTGTCTTGATTTTTGGAACTCTATATCTGGGGCATGTTTAAATTGGGCACTATATTTAGTAAACATCTCTAACTCTCTTGTTTCCTAACCATGGGGATTTAATACCTGGCAAACAAATGCTATGCAGTATCTGTTTTCTGTCCATTTTTCCGTATACTTGTATACAGAAGTGTACTTTCTGTCTCTATGTGTTTATTGTGTACCTGGTACTAAAGTTGGTTTGTAGATAAATGACACTCATAAATTCAAAACAATAACAAGACCAAAAGTGGATCCAAATATCTTTTAGTTCACGTGACGTAAACAAATCTTTAACGAATAATTTAAATGTATTGGTAAAATTAAAAGTAAAAACTGTCATTAAAATTAATCACGTTTTTCCCCCAGGTTGTTAGCCAATTAGGATTGTATCTGTCTGTCTCTAATCAATATTTAAAATACAGTGTCCACTGTTTCTAGGAATTTTCACAAAAATAACAACTTAAGAAGCTAACTATGCTGTTTAATGCCTTGGGTCTCATGAGTAATCTAAGTAGCTATTTGGTAAATTAGGCAAAAATAAATGGAATGAACATTTATAAATGTTCGTAAAAATCTGAGTTGTTTATAGTTAAGATAATAAAATATTAACTGCTAAAAATAAGTTCAAGTACAATTGGCTTTTTTTTTGGTGATGGTACTGGGGTTTCTGGAAACCCTTCTACCTCCGGGCTACACTCCTAGACCTATTTTTATATTTTCATTTGGAAACAGGGTCTCTTAAGCCAGTGAGGCTGGCTTTGAACCTGTGTGATCCTCCTGTCTCCGCCTCCCAAGCGTGCGCCACCACGCCCGGCTACACTTGGCTTCTTAAAGTCAGTAAAAACTCTATATCTGAATCTGTCAAATGTGTTTTCATATATGTAAAAATCAGTTTTAATTTATTTTATTTTTGAATCTTTACTAAACATAAGATTTCTAAGAGTTAAACTCTAACGTGTAAAAATCTAAATACAAAAGGAAAAAATAATTTAAGTTGTATTTTGATGAGTTTTATAGTTTTTATAGTTTTTTTCTTTATAGTTTTATAAAGAACATAAAGTATTTTTCTTACTAAAAAGGAGTAATTTGTCTAAACTGAGTATTTTTATAAAGATGATTCCAAAATATAAGTTTAAATAACATTAAGGCAAAAAAGGAAACCCATTAAAGGATCTTTTTAAAGTTATAGATGTGGGGAGGTATTTTTGTAAATAAAGTTAAAAGGAAAAGAGAAATGCCTTTAGAAGAGAAAGGATTTTATAGGGTCAGATTCTTGTTCTAAAACAAAATGACTGGATTGTTACAAGATGGGCAGAGAGAGGCGGGACTAAAACTAAGGCTGTATATAGCTGTAGAATCTTTAAGCAAGTCACAGAAGGTGTGTGCATGAGTGATTCCGTTGGTGATAAAAGATTATTTAAAAGATTTTCTAAGGTCAAAATTTAATACGCTAGTGGAAAACCAGAATCTAATTCTCTATGTTTAAGATGATAAGGTTTTTCTGCTCTTAGTAACATTTATGAAGAACTGTCTTAAAGGACAAAGATTTTGTGCTTTATCCAGATTATCTCTTGTGATTGCTTTCATTGTTAGGACTTTAATTACTTAAAAAATGAAGTCTTAGCATAGTTAGGGTTTAAGTGTCTATCTGTTTTACAGTTTTTTTTTATTTTTTATGGTGCTGGGATTGAACACAGGGGCATTCTATCTCCAAACTACACCCCCAGCCTGATTTTTTTTATTCTTATTTAGAAACAGAGTCTCACTAAGTTGCGGAGGGCCTTACAAAATAGCCGAGGCTGGCCGTGAACCCAGATCTTCCTGTCTTAGTGTTTTACAGCGTTTTAAATGACTACTTTATAAGTCAAGGTAAATTAACAACTATTATTTGGGGTTACTACAGTATATTTGATACCCTGTATATCAGTGCCTAGACATGTGCATACATACATCTAAAGGCTAAATGTATTGTGTGTCTGAGCTGTGTCTAAATATCATGCGGAAACTTGTAAAATTAAAGATATACAGGTCTAATTCATGCAAGGTAACCAGTAAGTGCTCTCTTTCATATAATAAGCATTATATCTAAACCTTAAATCTTTTATATGTATAAAAATCCCTACCATTTTAAACCTGGGTCACATCTATCAGCTTTCACTAAATAAATGTTTTATTATTTTATAAGTGAGATATTATATATCAGATAATGTTTATTTTTATTATTAACAGTTTCCTAAACTTATAAAAGGTCTAAAGCTATTCTTTGATTTTTTGTGTGTGTGTCAACGCAGTTAGCCTATACAGACCTATGTAAACTATATGATCATAGTTATCTTACTGAGCCATGGATTCTAAATTTCACTCCAAGAGTAAAAGTTAACATATAATCTAGTATGTATTAGTTTCTATGATGCTGTGGTGTGAATGCTGGTGTCCTTGTATGTTAAATGTATTTATGTTTCTGAGTATCTGCTAAAATTCAAAATTTAAGAGAATATCCATATGGTATCCTCTGAAAAAAGTTGGCAATAGTGATATCTTTTTTCAGGCTGGTATTTATGTGTTTCTAATTGTATTTGACCCTCTTTTTTACGGTACTAGGGTTCCTGGAAACCCTTCTACCTCCGGGCTACACTCCCAGACCTATTTTTATATTTTTATTTGGAAACAAGGTCTCTTAAGCCAGTGTGGCTGGCTTCGAACCTGCGTGATCTATCTTCCTGTCTCCGCCTCCCAAGCGCGGCGCCATGCCCAGCTTATGGCCCTCTCTTTTAAGCTAAGATAAGTAAATGTACCCAAACACTTAACCTTCCAAACCATGCCACTCTGATGATTAAAAATCGGGCAGTCATAACCTAAAGTTAATTTATAAACAAGTCAAATTTAACTGTGGATTTATTGATGCTGACCAATATCTTCAAAACCATTATACAAACAAGATTTGTTTTGTTGGTAATAATTCTGTTTTGCATTTTCCTTATGAAACTTTGTAACTGTTTTCTGTTAATGTTTTACAGAAGTACAACCCCCAACAGAAGTCAACTGCTAGACACATAGGCTATATCCTGAGCCCAAATCATTAAAAGAGGATGGGTGGGATGGATCTTTGGGGTGGTCAACAACTGACACTTGGAGAACAATCAGGATAGGAAAGGACTAAGGAAAATCACACAATATTTTGGCCCTTGCCTGACAGGGCAGACTCCTCTAAGAGCCCTGAAATTCTGGTAAGTCACCTGACCTCTTGATCAGGGGATTGTGAGGTCTCCAAAGATTAGAAACCACCAGGGCATATTCTGCAGAATGGAGCGTCATTGGAGAGGGGACTGGCTCCGTTTTTCAAGGGAAGCTATGAGGTCAGCAAGACCCTGACCCTCCAGGCAGAAGGCACAACTGGTAGAGGAAAAGACTAAGGAGCCTAGATGTTAAAGTCCTTCAGAATAACTCTGAGGAGACTGGCCTGATATTAACAGTAAAATAAAGACAGTGCTACCTACTTGGTCTTGAACGCCCAGCAGAAAAGTACAACCAGAGACAAGTATGCTGTTATGAGGGTAAAAAGCAAAAGCCAGCCACACTTAGAGAACCATTTTTAGAAAGACCCCCACATTATTTAGCTCCGTACATTCTGACTTTGACTCTCTCTGATATTCCACTTTATAATCTGAAATGATACTCCTGTTTATAGGTTCACAGAAGAAACAGGATAGGGCGCTGATGCCCAGAACTTCTCTTTGACTGAGTTCTTATCAGATGCTATGAAATTAAACCTAGGCCTCTTGAAGTTTTGCAGGTCTATGGCTACCTGACATTCCCCAAAGAAAAACATTCCTATTCCTGGATTAGGAATAGAAATGTTCTCTTATTCCAGTTGTCTGGGCCTTTCTTAATCCTGTAATTAAATTTGTATGTTTCAGATTTTAATAATTCTGTGTTCAGAGAGTGGCAGGCAAGACTTTCAGCCCATCCCGACAACTGAGGCCACTCTCTTTGTCTCCTTTACATCAATTAGGATGAGACTTTTGGTCCCTGGCTAGGTAGTGCCAACATCTCTTGCCAGCCTGAAGCACTCACAGAAGACAGTGCTTGACCCCTCACCAACATTTACATTTAAGGGACCAAAGTCTGGGGAGCAGAGAAGAAGATAGGCTAGAAGAAGGAAAATAAGTAGGTAGAAAATATAACTTTCGTATCAAAACCTGGCGCAAGAAATTCTTGTATCTTTACTTCCCAAACCACTTTTTCTTCCAAATTTCCAGGGAATCTATAAATCTTAAAGTTAACCACAAAAAACCTACAATTACTCTATAACTTAACAAGACAGATACAACATCTTGAGAAACCTATAATTTAGGGAACTCTATTGATCAGACAATCTGGTAGGTTGGGCACGGTGGCACATGCCTGTACTCCTAGTACTTGGGCAGCTAAGATAGGAAGATTACAGGTTCGAGGACAGCCTCAGCAATGTAGCATGACTCTCAGTAACCTAACGAGACCCTGTTTCAAAACACATAATTAAAAGGGCTGGGGGTATATCTTTGAAGTAGAAGACTCCTGGGTTTAATGCCCAGTACTAAAAGAAAAAAACAAATCCAGTAGATGACCAGGCCACCATTAACTAGCCTGTGATTGATCACCAGACTGTTATTCTCGCATACTTTCCAGTACCCACCGTTTCCCAAGTTTTCTTTAAAATAAAGAGCTATGACACACACACCCAACTCAAATGAGTCTCTCTCCAGAGATGGTCTGCATCCTTCCTTAAAAATGTAAATTTCAGCCTTGGCACAGCCTTGTAATCCCCACACTTGGGAGGCTGAGACAGGAGGATCGCGCAGGTTCGAAGCCAGCCTCAGCTACTAAGTGAGGCTCTCAGCAACTTAGTGAGACCCTGTTTCCAAATATAATATAAAATAGGTCCGGGAGTATAGCCTGGAGGTAGAAAGCCCCTGGGTTCCACCCTCAGTAACACACACACACACACACACACACACACACACACACACACACATACACAAATGTGTATTTCATTCTCCTAAATAAGTCTCTACCCATGTCTCTGACCGGTACGTGCTAAAATTCTTTTCCATCATGCGAGCCAAGGACCCTGCCTAGCCTTAGTAGCATCCACCTCCCTCTCCCACTGGGAACTGCTCCAGACCCTTCATGGAATCAACCCTTCTCCACGACAAAACCAGGGAGAGACTACACTGAGACTGGCGTGAGGCCCCCTGTCCACCAGGAATCCCTGCGAGTCCCCGAGACTGAGAAGGATCAGTAGTCTCCATGATGCAGCCCTGTGTGAGGAAGGAGGCTGAGCCCAGAGCTCTGTGCGCCCAGAGGCAGGGACCGTTTTCCCTCCCTGGCTCCGCTGCTTCACACACAGCCCCAGACACAAGGCCTCCCCGGCGCCTAGGTACCTCTAGTCCTATGCGGTGGGCCTGGCGCCCACAGGTGCTAATGAATAAATTCGTGGATGGAAGAAAAAGAAATCTGAATCTTTTGTTTTTGTTTTTCTCTAGAACACCTTTACAAAATCCTCCTTTTATGCACCATAGGAAATGAAGCTGATGAGTTTTTATCCCTCCCATTCTTGGTCTGTTAAATCCCAAGAAAACCACACAAGGAGTTTTGTGTTGGGGCTGGGCGCTGGCCTCCAGGAGCATGTTAGCTTAGGGAGAGCCCTCCTCCTGTGTGCCGCCCACAGTGGGGGCCACGCCAGCCTGTGCCCCTGGGGCCTCCCGGTGCCTGTTCAGAAACACCCTTCCCACTCACGGCATGAGAGCCAAAAGAGTGTGCAGACACCCCCCGGGTGCCGAGAGGATGAGGGCCCCGGCTGCCCCGCAGTCTCCTCGTGTGCTGGAGAACAGGGTCTGTGTGTCTTGGAAAGGGGACCATTGTTGCCTGACCCCCTGCCGGCCTGGCCCTGCCGCATCCTGGAGAGAGACTCCCAGCTCTGAACAGAGGATTCACGCTGAGACCAGGCTCTCTATCCTAGAAGATTTGAGTGTCCTGGGAGGCATGGCTCCTTAATCCTCTAAAATGCAGCCACCCCTGGTCCCAAGATGACCAACACCGGGGTGACCATGATACACCAGGCAGGATAGACTTCCCGGGACGTGGGGACCTGGAGTGGCCATTCCCCCAGCCTCGTGTTTTTTAGGTTCTGGATCTAAAAACAGGGCAGTAGCTACTTAGGCCCCGGTCCTTAATGAGAAGCAGCATCGGCCACGCTTCTCTTTTTTGTACTGAGAATTGAACTCAAGGGCATTCAACCCCTAAGCTACACCCCCAGTCCTCTGCTATTTTTATTTTGAAACAGGGTCTCAATAAGTTGATGAGAGTCTCACTACTTACTGTCCTTGAACCTGCGATCCTTCCATCTTAGCCTCTCAAATCTGCGATTAGAAAGAAGTGTGCCATGCCCAGCTCGCTTCAGCCCCACTTTGAAAAAGAGGAAACCAAGGCTCAGAGAGGATAAGAAAGTTTCCGCAAGCTGGTAGTGGTGGCACACACTTGTAATTCCAGTACTTGGAGGCTGAGACAGGAGGATCCAGGTTCACAGCTAGCCTCAGCTACTTAGTGAGGCCCTCTGCAACTTAGTGAGACCAACCCTGTTTCAAAATAAAGAATCAAAAATCAGGCTAGGGGTGTGGCTTGGATGTAGACTGGCCTGGGTTCAATCCCCAGCACCACAAGAAAAAAAAAAAAGAAAGTCACCACAGGTCACATAGCTTGCACATGGTGGACCTGGGACTCTGCCCTGGGTCTGTCCAACCCCTGAACACAAGCTCTGGCATACCCTCAGTCCTCTGATAATGGCTCCTACCTGGGCCTCTACCTGGGAGGACAGAGCCAGCGGTCACAATGAGTGTTCTGTCAGTGGGAGCCTGAGGGAGAGGTCTCAAAGAGAGACAGCAGAGAGGCCTGGTACCTACCGACGTCATTTGGCAGGAGGACAATGCCTGTCTCAGAACCCAGGGCCAAGTGGGCAGCCTGTCCCCTGGAGACCGCCCCATGCAGGGAACGCCCGCGGGCCTCCTGGACACAGGCGCCGGCACGTCAGCTTCCCTGGCCCAAGATGTGTTTATTCCCGGGCGAGGCTGGGCGGTTTCCAGGTGGGGGTTCCTGGAAACCCCACACTCACACATTTTTCCTGGAGCCAGAAACAGAGCCCCATTCAGAGACCTGCATTGCTAGCAGCCCGCATCCTGGGCAGGGTGGAAAAGTCGATTCAGAGACCAGTGCCTGGCGCAGCCCCGTCCACCACCCCATGGCCTTGCCATCTACCAGCTGGATACGGCCAACACAGACACAGGAAGCAGTCCTGGCATCGGGACACCCCAGTTTGCCTGGGGGGAGTCTCCGGCCCGTGGAACACAGCACTGTGGTAACAACACAGGACACCCATGTCACCAAAGACCAGCGGGCAGCTGACCTAAAGCACAGATCCCCAAACCCCGTGATACTCTCCTGCGGGAGTGTGTGTGTGTGTGTGTGTGTGTGTATGCCTGGACCAATCCAGGGGGCAGCAGTAGCCTCACATTCGACAAGGGGGACACTGAATAAAAATGAGAGCCAGGGGAAATGCCCAGACAGTACTGAGTGATTTTTTTTTTTTTTCAAAAAGGGGGAATAAGCCAGCAAGTTTGGAAATCTATGGTTAAAGGAATAAAGAGAGCCGAGCTGGCGTGGCCACACATGCCTGTAATCCTAGTACTTGGGAGGCTGAGACAGGAGGATCACAGGTTTGAGGCCAGATTCAGCAACTTTAGCAAGACCTTCAGCAACTTAGCCAGACCCTGTTTCAAAAAAATAAAATAAAATAAAATAAAATAAATAAATAAATAAAAAGGGCCGGGCGTGGTGGCGCACGCTTGTAATCTCCACACTTAGGAGACAGAGATAGGAGGATCGCGCAGGTTCGAAGCCAGCCTCGCTGGCTTAAGAGACCATTTCCAAATAAAAATATATAAAAAATAGGTCTGGGAGTGTAGCCCAGAGGTAGAAGGGTTTCCAGGAACCCCAGTACCACCAAAATAAATAAATAAATAAAAAGGGCTGGGGTGAAGCTGGGAGGTAGATGCCCCTGTGTTCAATCCCTAGTCCCACACACACCCAGGAAAAGGAACAGGTGGTTACTTTGGGACGCCCCTCCAGCCCCTCCTTTCACCTGCTCTCCCGAGTGCCTGGCTGCAGGTAGGACAGGCAGGGGGCTGTCCTCAGAGGCCAGGAGGACTTGGGAAGCAGCTGTGTGGGGGGCACGGGGCGAGAGGGTGACACCAGGGTGGGCAGCTCAGCCACTGGGCCACAGCTGGGTCCCTCGCTGCAGCAGCAGGCACATGGGTATAAAAATTAGGGGATGTTCCTGAGGGGAGGATAGGAAGACCCTGGAGCTGGCCAGGATGCCTGGGCTAAGCACGGACATTTCAGCAGGAGTTGTGGGTGACAGTGAATTGGCCCAGTGATGGCCTCTGAAGTCTTGGGCATGGGGGACACTGCAAGTACCCACATCCATGGGACAAGTGCAGGAAAAGAAGACCCCCAAATGAGCCCAGGAAGGAGTTAGAGGGCAGAGGGATCCCCAAGAGTTCAAGAAAACAAGAAAAAAAAGGAGAGGCCACTACGGGGTGGACCAGCTAAGGCCTGCATGCAGAAAGATATAGGGCTAGAGCCATTGGGAAGATCTGAGGTGAGACCTAGCAGGCGTGGCCCCAAGTACCCAGTGGGCAGAGAGGCTGGCGTGCAGGTGGGCAGACCCTAAGTAGGCGAGGGCCAGATCCACAGGGGAGGGGTGAGGGGGAAGACCCAGACAGCAGCAGAGGCTTGCTTAAGGCTGAGATGGAGGATGCCGCTTTTGAGGGGCTCTCTACCTTCTGGAGGAGGCAGGTGGAGCCTTGGCCAAGGGTGGAGATGGAAAGAAGGCTCCAAAACCAGCCTCAGATTTTTCTACCAGTCTGCCCAGCAATGCCTCCCTGGAAGGGCCTTCTCATTACCTATTCCTGGGCACACCTCCACACATGTGTGCACGCTGAGGGTCTGTTCTGGCTCCTCACTAACTGAGCATGAGCCGTGTACACGGGCTCACCCATACTAGTTGCTCAAAATGTTTGCTGAGTGACTGACAGACTGGCAGTCTCCTCTTAACCCACACCCTCCGCTTCTCCGGATCCACCCAGCCTGAGAAAGCAGACAGCCCACTTCCCTACCAACCAAGTGAGACCACAGAAAACTGCAGTCGGCTTTTTCCTTCCTGTGTTTTAAGGAAAACAAGGAGGGGGGGAAAATCTGCTCACACCAAACAAAGTGTGATGGCCTTTTTGGAGCGCTGATGAGGTCTGATTAGCAGAGATAGGCCTGTTGGTTTTGCTTTGCAAACATCCTATTTATTTGCAGGGCGCTTGGTGGGGCGTGACGAGCTTGTTTCTTATTAGTACTTTGCTTCATGTGTCGGTTAACACAGGGTGGACCAGCAATGAAAGTCTGTGGTCGGAGGCAGCAGGGGTGGAGCCCAAGAAGCCGGGGCATGGCACCATCTCCTGGAGGGGGGGGACGGGGCAGCCTTCTGAGCCTCTCTTCTAGGATGGGGCAGGGGAGCTGCTTAGAGGTAGGGGCTGGGGGGAGTTTAAAAAGAATAAGATAAGCCAGGTGTGGTGGTGCACGCTTTTAATCCCAGCATTCTGCAGGCTGAGACAGGACGATCGCAGTTCGAGGACAGCCTCAGCTACTTAGTGAGGCCCTTTGCAACTCAGTGAGACCCTGTTTCAAAATAAAGAATAAAAAATAGGGCTGGAGGTGTAGCTTGGAGGTAGAATGCCCCTGGGTTCCATCCTCAGTACTGCAGAAGGAAGGAAGGAAGGAAGGAAGGAAGGAAGGAAGGAAGGAAGGATGAAGGAAGGAAGGAAGGAGGAAGGAAGGAAGGAAAAGAAAGAAGAGTAAGACAGAGTAAGACAGTAACAACGTCTTGGCTGGATCCTGGCACCTGCCCAGCGCGGTCTCCTGCTTTGCAGTAAGCATCCTCTCTGACCCTCACGGGCCCGTGCGTGCAGGGGTCCAAGTTCCACCCTACAGATGGAGTTGCATGAGCTAGTGCAAGTTGAGCCAGGCGACACGGCTAATAAATGGGGAAATTGGGTTTTTCATGGATCACTCTGGAGCCTGGTTTCTGCTAGAAAATCATCACAGGCTCCCTCTTTGGAGAATCCAAATTTCCAGCTCCGTGAACAAAGAAAGGGGGGATGAAAAAAAAATCAAAGAAACAGGAGTAGCTCTGTTAGTCATGGAAACTGTCGTTCTTCACTGATGAAGCACCTGGGCTGAGGGTCCAAGAAGGTGTCAGACGGAGACCAGGCATGGATGGTTCTAGGCCACGTGAGTGAAGGCCAGGCATGGCCGGCTCCAGGTCATGTGGGACACAGCAGCAAGGCCATAAGTCAGGCTGTAGAGATGGAAACGCCTGGGAATGGTCAGTAGCTGATGCACCTTGAAGCTCCCCAATCTTCACGGCTCTGAACTAGATCATGGGATAGACAGGTGAGGGGGATGGTCCCCTCCTCTCTCGCCACTCGATGTCTTTCCCAGGGGTGGTCTCTAAGCGGTAAATACTGTGTCAAGTACCACACTGAGGGATGACGAATGACCACCAGGGCCTCAGAGCATCTCCGACCTTGCAAAGGAAGGGACGTGGTATCCCGTCCGGGCGGCCTGGTTCTGAGCGGCTCTGGTGGGGAGCAGCCTCAGGGATGACGGTGACACCCTTGCTGACTGGCTGGCACTGGGCCCACGGGCTTGTTAGCTATTGGTGTTAATCAGCTTTCTGTCACTAGGACACAATGGCGGAAGCAATAAGCTGTAAGGAGGAAAGGCATTTTTTGGCTCACAGTCTTGGAGATTTCAGTCCATGGTCACCTTTTCCCTTCATGGTGGTCGAGAAGCAAAGAGAATGGAAGGGCCCGGGGTCCCGATGTCCCCTTCAAAGACATGTCCTCGATGACTTAACTTCCTTCCACCAGGTCCCACCTCCTAAAATTCACCATCTCCCAGTAGAACCATGGGCTGGAGCCTTGGAGGGACGCCAGTATCTTAACTATCACCTGGTCTGAGTGCAGGGCAGGGCGCATATATTCACTGATTCACTCAACAAACTTGCACTTGCTCAGTATCAAGTCTCAGGCACTGTTCTGGGCATTCGCGACCCATCAGTACCACTGCGACCACTGTCACTGCTTTCTTTTGGGAAGCTCAATTGCCTTTGGGAGTAACAGTCTGGCACAGAAGAGGACAATCAGAGACAGGCATGATATCAGGCATGAATGGTCTAATGTTGTGGAAGGCGGTGTGTGTTGTGCAAAAAGAAAAATGCCAGGCACAGTAAGGGGTTTGGGTTACAGGTCTTAGTAGCAGGTGCTGAGTAGAGGCTGCTAGGTTGAGTAGGGGAGGCAGGCTAGCCCTCACCAAGGGGAGGCAGGCTACCCCTCACCAAAGGGAGGCAGGCTAGCCCTCACGAAGGGAGGCAGGCTAGCCCTCACCAAGGGGGACAGGCTAGCCCTCGTGAAGGGGGGCAGGCTAGCCCTCGTGAAGGGGGGCAGGCTAGCCCTCACCAAGGGGGGCAGGCTAGCCCTCACCAAGGGGGGAAGGCTAGCCCTCATGAAGGGAGGCAGGCTAGTACTCATGAAGGGGACAGGCTAGCCCTCATGAAGGGGGCAAGCTAGCCCTCATGAAAGGGGGAGGCTAGCCTTCCTGAAGGGAGGCAGGCTAGTGCTCATGAAAGGAGGCAGGCTAGTGCTCATGAAAGGAGGCAGGCTAGCCCTCATGAAGGGGGCAGGCTAGACCTCATGAAGGGGGCAGGCTAGCCTTCCTGAAGGGATGCAGGCTAGTACTCATGAAAGGAGGCAGGCTAGACCCCAGGAAGAAGGGGCTACTCCAAGGCAAAGTCAAGGGGCTATTGGGGGTGACCAGTGACATGAAGGTTCTACAATGGAGGCCATGTGGTGGGTGTGAGGGATAGAAGAGAGACCAGGTGACGAATTGAGGGTGCTGGACAGAGGCTCAGAGAAGCAGCGGCGGGCCAGGCCTCCAGAGCTGCTGGGAGGAGGCTAGCATTCTTTTTCTAGGACTTTATGCCACAGGCTTTGGGCGAGGACACTGACTCTGACAACTTAAAACAATTCTGTTTGTTATTGTCACTAATAATATTTTACCTCAGAACAATTTTAGATTACAGAGCAATCGGCCAAGCAGAACAAAGAGCTCCCACAGCCTCCTTCCCGCAGTCCCCATCTCATTAACATGTTGCCTATTAGGGTACACAGGTCCGTCACTATTAACTACACCCCACAGTGTATTCAGATTCCCCTGGTGCCCCCAATGTCTCATCCTGGGGTCCATTCCAAGTCCCACTCAGAATCTCACATTACATTTAGTCATCGCAGCCAGGCACGGTGGTACGTACATGCCCGTAATCCCAGTACCTGAGAGGCTGAGACAGAAGGATGGAAGATTCGAGGCCAGCCTCAGCAACATTTAGACATTGAATATCAGAGGCTCCTCTAGACAGTGGCAGTTTCTCAGGAAGCCTAATTGTTAATGTCTGTGACTGCACTGAGGGATACCATTCAGGGACTTTGTAGGCCGTCCCTTGGCTTGGGTTTGTGTGTTCGACTGAGGTCATGGGTTTGGGGGTGGAGACCACGGAGGTCAGGTGCCCTGCTTATAATTTCACCTCTGGGTACATGCTGTGCCGTCAAGGCGACTCATCACAGATGAATGTCACCCTGACCACCTGAACAGGGTCCCCGGGTCCCTACTCCGCCACGTTGGGTCCTAAGTTTCCTTTTCCATGTTGTGGTCTCAGCCAGTAAGTGCAGGAGGTGCGGCTGGTGTCTGGGGAAGGGGGCCCTGTCTGCCTTTAAAGGGTGCCATGGCCGTGTCTAGTGGAAGGTCAGTATCAGTGGTCCAGGACCAGAGGATGTTGGCTGGGACAGGGCTGGATACGGAAAGCTGCCGAACACTGCATCCGTTGCTAGATATTCCCTTCACTAGATGAGTCTACAGGATGAGTATGGGGATGAGAAAAAGAGCGGTCATGGATGCCTTCAGGTTTGGGTTATAGACAAACATGCCCTGGCACAGCCCTCTGTGCAGTCTGGCAAGGCTGCCAGAGAAAATAATCTGGGGGAAGATAAGGAGTTTGCGAGATCTTGTCTGTGTTAGGTTGGGATAACTTGGTCGATGAATTGTGTGGGGCACCCTGAAATGTACCCGGTCCCCCTCTGAGCCCCAAAGTTGCTTGCCCATCCCAGATGCTGCAGAAGGGGGAAATGAGTCCATTGTCCACCCTTAGCATCTGGGTCACCCCATGGTCTCTGACGCGCAGGGCTGGTCTGGTACGGTTAGGGTGCCAACAGACGGGAACCCATGGGTGTTAGTTCCCCCAGAGCAGCTGCTCTGGAAGCAGGCAACATGCACATGTGTGTATGATATGTGTGTATGGGTGCAACATGTATGTGTTTTTGTGTATAATGGCATGTGTATAAATAGTGTGTCTATGTAATGTGTGTCCAGAAAAGACCAAGAGGGGGTTGTAAGCATATTTATTTGTGTGTGAAGACATGTCTAGGTATAGATTTGGAGTGTGTGTGTGTGTGTGTGTGTGTGTGTGTGTGTGTGTGTATGTGTGCATTGTGTCGGAGGTGGAAGGGACAGAAGCATGGAGATTGGTGGAATATGGGGGTGTTATAATTATAGAACGTCCCCTAAGGAGTGTAATGGATTTACCTGCGTGGTACCCAGTAGCCCTATAGGGTGTGGCTGGGGGTGGGTCCCTAGGGTGCATCCTTGGGGATTATATAAATGGCTCCTCCTCCCCTGGGTCTCTCACTTCCGGCCTCCATGATGTGAGAAGCACAGCCCACGTGCTCTTCCTCTCTCCACCTCCTGCCACCATGACCTGAGATCCTTGGTCTCCGGCCTCACATGGACTGAACCTGAGACCGTGAGAAAATAAATCTTCCTTCCTCTAAGTAATGTGGTCAGTCGTTTAGTTTATAGCTGCAAGGATGCCGACTGGAACAGCGGGTCTGTGCCCCCACCTCTCAGCTCCGAGTGAGTGTGAGGCTCCATCTCTCCAAAGGATGTGAAACCAGCTACACGCCTGAATTCTGTATCTCCTGCACCGAGCAAAGCGGTTGCAGTATACTAGAGATCTAAGTCCTTGTGCTCTGCCAGACATGGCAGTGATGTGTGATCACCCGAGAGGTGGCCCCAGGGCTTGGCGAGGCTGTGGTGTCGCGCGGCTCACACAGCTCTGTGGCACACAAGCTTCTGGTTCTATCCTAGGGAAAGGAGCCGATGTCCATGAAGGCAGAGTCAAATCACCTCTCTCTCTCTCTCTCTCTCTCTCTCTCTCTCTCTCTCTCTCTCTCCCTCCCTCCCTCCCTCCCTCCCTCCCTCCCTCCCGTGATGCTGCTGAGGGGCAAGGATCCCCTTGCCTTTTCCTGAAACTCCCTTTGTGATTTTGTGTTATAGTTAGATATAAAATGTCCCCTGCAGAGCTCATCTGTTAATCTTTGGAGCTGATGTAATTGAGTCAGGAGGGTTATAATCCTAGTAGTGAATAAACCCATTTTACGTAAAGGGTTTAGCTAGGTAGGCTGGTAGAGTGTGGTTGGAGATGTCCCTGGACCTGTGGCCTTAGAGATCGCACGTCTGGTCCCTCCTGCCCCAACTTCTCTCCCTCGCTTCCAGCCTCTATGATGTGAGCACAGCCCACGCACTCTCCTCTCCACCTCCAGCCGCCATGTTCTGAGATCCACAGCCCCCGGCCTCACATGGCCTGACCCCGAAGCCATAAGAAAATACATCTTCTTTCTTCTAAAGTTATGGGGTCAGTATGTAGATTATAGCTGCAAGGATGCTGACGGATACATCCTGGCTCCCTCTGAACCTCCCTCTGGGCAGGATGACCACCTGGCAAGGCTCGACCCTCCCTGGCACCCAGCACTTTTCCAAAGAAGACCAGGATAAGGCAGCCATCCTCCTTAGGGCTGTGAGGACAGCCCCCTAAGGAGGCCAGGCCAGGGTGCAGTGAGCAGAGGGGCCCTGGACTCTTCCCTCCCGCACACCTGGGAGCCCTGGGTCAGGCATCTGGGAGCCCCAGCTGGGGTGCCACCCCCCTCAGTTCATTCATGTGTCAAGAAAACAAACAAGGGGATCATCACTGGAGCCCGAACTGGGAGACGTGCCTCTGTCATGGCTGGCGGTGAGACTTTGTGTGAGTCATTGGAGGTCCCCCAGCCTCAGTTTCCACATCTGCTAACCTCTACTCATGGGGCTGTCAGGAGCGGTGCTACAAAGAGCCCACTGGGCCCACACATCAATAGGGTGCAGGTAGGGTGAGGTGCAAAGTGAGGGCTGAGGGCCCCTCACTTTGGCTCTGAGGGATTCATCCACTCCATACCCCTCCTGTCAGAACCCAAGTCCTTGCCAATACTGGAGGGGTCAGTCCAGCTTGGCCTCTGCCCTTCTCTTGCCCTGAAGCCCCCCGAGGAAGAGCGATGCCAGGGATGGGTGGAACCGTCTCACAGCTCTGGGCTCCAGAGGGATGAGGGCCGGACCTGCTTGGGGAGGGAGGAGCGGACTCCAGCCTGGGCTGCCGGTCACGGAGAGTTTAAGTACTGCAGATCCCTCCTCCATCCCAGGAGGGAGATCACGCTACCCATCAGCCACCAGGGGAGTCTCCCCACCGCGGAGCTGTGAATTAAACATGCAACCTAATGAGTTCACTTTATTAGTTTGCCAACGCATGGAGAAGTCGTTATCAAAATAAACATCAATTCCTTTCACCCTTGTTGCAGCTTCTTCAAGTAGGGGAAGATAAATACAAATACTCGGTGGCCCAGGTGCAAGGGGCCTAAGGCAGCAGCCCCGCAGCCTCACCTCCAGGGACCCCGCGACTCTGAGGGCTGTGGGTGGAAGAGGAGACGCTAGATGGCTGGACGGGCTCCTGCTGCCCACGACAGCACCATGGTGGCTACTCTATGGCCCGGGACACCCTGGCTCAGGCCCCTCACTCCAGCCTGAGCCCTCAGGGTGTGGGAGTGAGGGCCAAAAAAGGGGCTAGACGATGACAACAACAACAACAACAACAACAACAACAACAACAACAACAACAACTACAACTATACAGCAAATAGTAGCTGCATGCTGGGTGTTTCTTAGGCGCCAGCTCTGTGCTGTGGTCTTTGATCTCCCATCGAGGTGATGGGCCTGGAGAAATCAGCCCACTTTACAGAACTGGACACTGAGGCCTGCCCAAGCTCATGCCAGGGAACAGGGGATTAGCAAACAGGTCAGAGGGATTTATTTACCAGGGGGAGAGGGGTGTCTCCTGCAGAGTTGGGCAAAGGCCACAGGTGCTGGGAAAGACCTCCATAATCCTATGGCCGGGCAAAGGTAGAATCCCAGGCTCCTAGCTGCTTCCACTGAGTGGCTGCACCCTCCTCTCCCCCTGTCCCAGGCCCCTAGGGAGAGACTGTTCCAGGCTGGCGGAATTAGCCAGGAAGCCCTCAGGACAGGGACCGTATTGTCACGCTCTGCAGTCCCCGCTCTCTTTGGAAAGGATGCTCTAATCCCATTTCATCCGCTTTCCGGGGCTGTCAGCTGTTTGCAGGCTGATGGGAGGCAGGTTTCTGAAATCGGAGCCACTGTTCTGTCCCTCCCCCTGCACATGCTCACCCACCCGCCCTCGCCCTCGTGCAGCCCTGGACCCCTCGGCTGGCCCCCGGCCCCTCCCCGTGGCATCTCGCACACGCTCCCCAGCTGCCCCACCTTTCTTCATATTTTGGGCCACAGCTGGACTGGGAAGCGTGCATTCGCCAAGCTTCCGAGGTGGAGAAGGAGGAGGAGGAGGAGGAGGCGGAGGAGGAGGAGGAGGAGGAGGAGGAGGAGGAGGGGGAGGAGGAGGAGGAGGGAGAGAGGGAGGACTCCATAGGGAAGGAATTAGCCAACTCCCAGCTCCTTTCAGCAAGAGAGGGTAGAGAGAAGGGGATCTTTCAGAAGTCAAGGGATCTGTACTTCTTAATTAAATTAATCCTTCATAGTAAGGCCAGAGAGATAGCTCTAGCTATTAAGAAAAAGAAGAAAGAAAGAAAGAGAGAGAGAAAGGAAGGAAGGAAACCCACTACCCCCACCCCTTTGGCACACACAAGACACAAAAGAAAGCTCAGCTTTCCCGAGTATGGAGCCCACTCGGCCTCCACACTCCCAGCCTTCTCTCCCGGCCTCCTCTTGCCATCTCTGTTTGTACTTTATGTTTCATTGTTTTTAGTGTTCCCTGTGTGCCTCAGCCCTTTCAGCCTCTAGGCCTCTACCCTGGCCTTCTGTTCAGCCTGAAGGGCCTCCCTGCCTTCCCTGTAGGTCTGGTCCTACCTGCATAGCAGGCGTGGCCCTGGGATGGACCAGGTGGCCACCTCTCCTTTTCTAAAAAGGACTCTGACACATCTCTCCTAGCACTTGACCTGAATTTCCTGTTGCATTTACCTGGTTATAGTTTGTCTCTCCCTAGACTAGACTGTACCTAGGCTGGGCTGGAGGTCAGCATGGTGAACACATGCTCTAAGCATCTTTGAAAGACAGCTCCTAGATTGTGGCGCCCAACATGCCTGGCATGGATGAGTGCTCATGGAGTCCTTGTGTCTCTGTTATTGTTATTATTCTTGTTCTTGCTTTTATTTCTAGCCCTTTTAGCCACGTTGGCACGCAACAAGCATGCAGGTGGTGTTGGTGCCGTTCTGCCTCAGAGTGTGGGGTTCTAGTACGCAGTTTCAGGGAGACACAACGGGGGGGGGGCAGCCCTGCTGATATGAGACATTAGTGTTATGGCCTCTCGGTTGCTGATGATGAATCTGAGGCCTCAGAGGTAAAGCACAGCAGCCCCCCTGAGCCACGGTTTTGCTCTCTGTAGTTTCAGTTACCTGAGATCAGTAGTAGCCTGAAACTGTTAAATGGGAAATTCCAGGAATACACAACTCATAAGTATAAAATAACCTTTTATTATAGTTTAGGGTTATAATTGTTCTATTTTATTGCTAATTACTGTTGTTACTTTCTTCCTGGGCTTAAATTATAAGTTCAACTTTACCATGGGTGCATACCTACAGGAAAAAATCACATATATGTGGGGTTTGGTACCACCCCTGGTTTCAGGCACATACTGGGGGTCTTGAGACATATCTTTTGAGGGTAGCGGGGACTGTAACTAATCTGAGGCCCCGAGTTGGTCCCCAGCAGAGCTGAGCCTGCACCCAGGGCACCTGATGTTATAACAACTGGTACTTCTCACTGCCCTCCACTCTAGCTCTCAGGGGGACCAGATGCTTCTGGAGGACAGAGCCAGTCTTTGCAGGATTCCTGTGCAATCTGATTCACTGTGTAGCACTCAGAGGGTATCTGGGGTGAGACCAGTGTCCTGCTGCTCCCTGAAAAGGAGGACACCCAGCCATACTCCGGTCTCCATTTCTAGCTCGAGTCCTAACCTCCAAGTATGACCCCAGAGCCTCATGCAGGTTGCCATGGGGTTAGTCTAGAATAAACTTCCCAACTGGGTGATGCCAGGTATAGTGGACAAGCTATTCCTACAGCCCTTTAGGGTCATGCTCACCACCTATACTCATGAACTAAGCAACACACACATATCCTTGTACTCAAAAACACACATACACATGCCAACACACATAACACACGTATACATGTATGCTCCCATGCACACACTCACATGCATTCACACACATATGCATGCACACACACTTCACACACTTGCACACATATGCAGATGCAAATACACATGCCTATACATACACATATGTATGAAGATAGAGCCCGGCTTTCCCAGACCGGCCCACTGGGCCTCCACATGGGAGATCTCCATTTGGCCCACTTGGCACACACATAAAGCAAATATAGACTACATATGGACACGCACAGACAATGCACACACATTCGCCCATTGGGATGCACACAGACAGACACGTGTGTACATGCCTTCCCTTTGCACCTGAGCTTGTCCATCTGCACAGGGCAGGCGCATCACCCAGTTTCTGGAATCGGTCCTCATCTTTCCTAGAATGTCGTGAAGGAACAGAAAAGCAAGCCACTTGGATGTGCACTGGAGACCCTGTACTCAGCTACCCCGGGGTTTTCACCTCCTTTCCCAAGCTGGGCAAACTTCTGCCCCTGCTGTCCCGCAGCCCCAGAGCCAGACAAGAGTCCCAGCACACTGCCAGCCCAGAGGGGGTGACATGGAGAGAGAAGAGCCTATGGCGGTCCAGCCCCTTGGAGGCTTCTGCCTATAAAGCCGGGCCCCAGCAGGCATGCCTGGCGTGTTGGTTTGGTTCTATTCAGTCTGTTCTCCTGGCTGAGTTACCATACAGCAGACCCCTTGACTAGGGTAATGAAGTTTCAGTCCTGGGTGTTTGGGGCTGAGAAAAAAAAATCAAGAAGGTGTAAAAGAAGGATGGCAAGAAAGGAGTACAGCTCATGTGTGCAGAGAAGCGCGAGTCACAGGTAGGAAGCAGCTCTCCTCCACAGGCCTGCCCTTGGCAAGGTGTCCCGAGAGCTGGGGCGGTCGGTGCTCAGCAGAGGTCTGGGTGGGAATAAGGGAAAAGATTAATGCCCAGGGGGAAGAAGTGGGACAGCTAAGTATGGAGGGGGTGGGTAGGGTGAGCGGAAAGGCAGGTCTCCAGGGAAGCTGGAGAGGAAGGAAAAACCTAAGGAGCCGAGGGAGGATTTTCACACACCCACGTGTGCACACTGAACACGGTAGGCAAATACTGACTGCAAGTCTGGAGTGAACAGCTGTAGCTGTGAGCTCAGTGTGGGCCTCGGTGGGTGGACAGCTGGCCTCAGGCCCAGCGAGGAGGCCGCGGGCTCAGGGGATTGGGTTTCAGCAGCAGCAGCAAGTTGGTAGGTCACCGTCCTGATGCTAAACCTGGGAGCACCAAGGGCTGTTCTTGGGGAAGGATCTGTCGTGTACCTCTTGGGGCATTTGAGGGACATCAAGAGAAGGTGGGGGACATCAAGAGAAGGTTGGGGACATCAAGCCAATCTTCTCTTTCTAGGATGGTTTGAACACACTCTTATTCCAAGGCAAGGGGGTAAACCCAGAGGACTCTGGGGTCCCTCGTGGCTCCTGGCTCTAATCTTTAAGTCCTGGCAAGATGGAGAGGAAGCTGCAGGTGGCCCCACCTGTGAACCCCCTACCTGGCTGCACAGGGTTCTCCCCAACCAGCATACCCAGTCGAGAGTCTCCAGGGCCCAGGAGCTCATGGCGGCGGTGGTGGTGTGGGGAGGAGGCTGCTATTTTCGTCCTCCTGGTCCTTCTGAATGATTTACCACCCCTACCCCCACCAACACAACTCCCTCTCCTGGTGAATTAACGGGCTCTCCTGAAATCATAAATAATTAGTGAGCTCGTCCCTGGTGCCACTTAACAGTATGTGTTTTCAAAGCACTTTATGCCCATTAACCAAAGAATTCTCGATCCACCTCCAGGAGAAAAGGACAGTAACCACACAGGGAGCTCGAAAAGAATCTCAGAAGTCATCCTGTCCATCCCTCTGCCTCTGGATATGGTAAATTCCAATCATACCCAACCAACCGACAGCCTTGTTTGGAGAATACCTCAAGATCTCAATACCTTAAACCCAGCAGAACAAAGAAAAGCGAGCCACAAACATGATATTCTGCTCTCTGATGAGTTAACCACTAGCCAAGAAGCCAAGGAAGTCCTGCAGGGCATGCTGGGCCCAGGGATAGAACAGAAATGTTCATGTCACCAAGGTGGCAGGAGAGCTGCAGCCAACAAGTAAGTTACCTCACCTGTCAGTAGGCAAAAGGACCATTTGCTAAGCAAAACCCACTCGTTGGCATGTAAATGTCACCGTGCTGGTATTTAGGAATGCCCCTCTCAGTCTCCCTGCCTTTGCCCAGCCACAATGCAAATTTTGCTTCTGGCTTGGGGCAGAAATGGCCACCCATGCCAACTTGCCTCTCCCTGCAGAAAAGGAACACTTGATGTGTTTGTTGATTCATTTCCAGTCCCCAAACAAGACCCTCCTGGGCAGCAGCAGTGTGCCAAGCCCAAGGGCCTTGGAGCCAGATGTAGTCAGAGAGGTGCCCCTCCTTTGCCCCTTTAGAGGTACAACATCTTAAGTCTTCAAGGAGGAACTATTGAAAGCCTACTTTATGGCCAGGGTAGGGCCGAGAAATGAGAGGAGAAGAGTGATGCACATCCTCTATTTCTGCCTTGTGAGCGGGAGGGTGGATCTCTCTGGAATTTAGAGTCTGCTAAGTTCCCAGTGACACAGGGGACTGCGGAGCAGGGGCCGTGCCAGAAGTCTTCTCCTGGGACAGGGAGCTCTTGTTCCCTCCTCACTTCCACTGTGCTTACTGAGAGCCACAGGCAATTGTGGGCAAAGAGGTGGGGAAAGATGAGGGGGAGGGTCTGCTACTGATACACAGTCTAGAAGAGGAACCACCCAGCTAACAATACAAACTGGCCACAGAGCAACTCTCTGGAGGTGCTGGAGAGTGAGTCAAAGCAGGCCGATTCTGGAGTGGACTTGCTACTTAGAAGAAATGGTGGCACCATGCGAATTTCCTGGGTTTTGTGGCTTGTAACTTGAAGACAGACGGAATATGTGCAGCCCAGATAGCTAGACCGCCAGCCAAGCAAAACTGCAGGCGTTCATACAGTGTGCGACTGGCGCTTGGGAGACTGAGACGGGAGGATCTTAGGTTCCAGGCCAAACTCGGCAACTCAGTGAGGCCCTCTGCGATTTAGCAAGACTCAGTTTAAAAAAAAATAAAGGGGTTGTGGTGTAGCTTGGAGATAGAATGTCCATGGGTTCAGTCCTCAGTACACAAACAAACAAACAAACAAACAACAACAAAACAGTTGTGGGAATAAGAACAGACATAGAGAACAATAAGAGAGATGAATTCCAGAAAAAGAGACTAATCAACTATCGCCAACTGATTTTTGACAAGGCTGACAAGAACCTCAATGGAGAAAAACAGTCTCTTCAACAAACGGTGCTTGGATAACTGGAAATGCATATGCAAAAGAAAGAAATTGAACCCCTACCTCACACCATATACAGAAAGTTAACTCAAAATGAGTTGCTATACAGAATCTTGGGATAAAGCATAGGGTTAAATCTCGAAGACCTAGCAATGAATTCTTAGATATGATGGCCAAAGAAAAAAGTTAAAAAGAAAAGTTAAGTAGGACTGGATCAAAAAGAAACTTTCCTCCATCAAAGGACATTATCAAGAATGTGGAAGAACAAACCACAGAATGGGAGAAAATATTTTTCAAATCACATATTTGGCAAGGGTCTAGGATCCAGCATATATAAAGAACTCAACAAGGACATCAGCGCGATTTTAAAATGGACAAAGGACTTGAATAGAAACTTCTCCAGTGAAGATGTACAAACGGCCAAGAAGCACATGGGAAGATGATCAATGCTATTAGTAAACAGGGAAACACAAATCAAAATCCCAATGAGCTAGCACTTCATATCCACCAGGATAGCTATCATTAAACAAATGGAAAATAATAAGGGTTGGCATGAAGCAGCAGACCCTTTGTACCTTGCTGGTGAGATGTAAAATCACAATTGTCTAGTACTTGCAGAAAACGGTTTGTCGGATCTTCCGAAAGTGAACTATACCACTACCGTATGACACAGCAATTCATGGACAAGCCGCGCCTAGTGGCGCATGCCTATAATCCTGGTGCTTGAGAGACTGAGACAGGAGGATTGCAAGTTGGAGAGCAATGTAGTGAGACCCTCAGTGACTTAGCAAGACCCTGTTTCAGATTTTTAATAAAGGGATAGGGGTGTTGCTTAGAAGTAGAATGTCCCTGGGTTTAATTCCTAGTACCAAAATACCAAAAAGAAATCTATGTCTTAACACATCATAGTCAAACCTCTGAAAACAAGTGATAAAGAGGACAAAAGATTTGGGGTCTCCCTTTCAGCTAACCAATCTGTGGGTCCCAGCAAGGGAACGAAGAGGAGGGGCTTGGCACCTCAGAAACCCATCACCCCAGAGGCGGCTTTTCACCCCAGGCCCCACCCCGACCTCACAGGGGATGCTGTGGTCCACATTCCAAGGCTCCTCTCAGGCTCGTTCTTGTTCAGCCATTGTCCAAAGTACTTCCCTCCCTCTCGAGCGGAAAAGTCGACCAAAGGGGGGAATGTCCTTTTATCCCTAGATTGCCAGAAAGTCAGCAACATACTGGAAATGGGATCCCAGGCCTCTTGACCTACAGCTTGACCCTCTGGATTCCGGAAACTGGTGTTGATTTCATGTCCCAAAGAAGTTTTCTTAGCTCAGGGAGGAAAGTGCCAATTCTCCGTCTTAGGGAGGGAGGCTGCTGCTGAGAGGGAAGCCCACCCATGGCCTCACCTGGGGGCACAGTGGCTTGCAAAGCACAGCTGACCCTTTCTTGCCCTGCCTCACTCCTCCTGTGGGCTCTGGAGTCCTTCCATGAGCCAAGGGCCCCAGAAGGACCACAGATCTAGGGCGAGTCAGTCAAGAGCGATGCTTGGGGGCTCCCTGCCTACACAGGCAGATTCGCACTTAATTCTGCTTTTTCAGCCCTGAATTCCAAAGTCCTCAGCTTGGGATGCAAGGGCCTTGACTCCTCTGGCCCCTTCCTCGCCATTCCTAAGAAAGGAGGCTGGGGTCTGGCATCCACCTCATCCAACTGGTCCTGATGAGGCCTGGGGCCTTGAAATACCCTCTGCCCAGGTGCCCTTCCTCAACCTGCAAATCTACATCCCAATAACCATGAATCTTTGTTTTTTGTTTTTTGTTTTTGTTTTTTTTTTGGTACTGGGGATTGAATCTGGGATATTCTCTACCTCTGAGCTACACCTCCAGTCTTCTTTTATCTTTTTATTTTGAAACAGGGTCTCACTAAGTTGCTGAGGCTGGCCTTGAACCTGTAATTTTCCTGTCTCAGCCTCTCAAGTATTAGGATTACAGGTGGTGCCACCATGCTTGACTCCAACGACCATGCACCTTCATGCTCCCAATTCATATGTCCCTTCTTCTTGGAGTCCTCGATCCCCCAGCCAGGAAGCAGCTCTTCCCCATGTGAACCCTGCTTCCTGTTTTATTTTGACTTACTCAACAAATATCTATGTAATGCTAAGTATATGCTAGAAAATCCACTAAGAGCTTTTAAAAATCATCGACTTAATTCAACTACCTCATGGAATGAGCACTGTCATTTCAGATGTGCAATAGAGGAAACGAGGCCCAGAGAAGTCAAGTCACGGGTGGGCCCGAGGTCACGGGGCTCCCTGGCCGCAGGGTCTTCTCTCCACTGACCACCTGGGCAGTTCTCTGCTGCCCGGGGAAGTGCATGAAGCCTCACCAATTGGTTTAGTAGGGGAACAAGGAATTCTAGTTTCCTGCTCAGGGCCTGAAAGGAGAAGGTGAATGGGGGAATAAGATATTTCCCCAATTCATTTGGTTCCTAACCAGTTTCCTCTGCTTTGCCAAGGCAGGGAGAGCTGTGCCCACTGCTCATTCATTGCCCGGCTGCCCCTGCCTTGCCTGACTTCCCCCTACCCCAGGCTCAAGTCCACTGCAGCCCAGACCCCAGACTCACTCGGCTCCCATCCATGTGTGGGTCCAGGTGGGATGTCTAATGGATCCCAACTGCAGGGAAGTACACTTCAATAAGTGATGGCTGTCACTAGGCTCACCCGCACCAGCCCCCTGGAGAATTTCCGGTTTTGTTTATTTAAAGGGTGATTTCTTTTCCTGTTCTCCTTCCTGTATCAAAGGCCATTAACAAAGCAGGGCCTCTGGGCTGTGTTTCCAGGAGGAGGACCCAGTGGGACTGCTCAGGCTCTTGCTCTGGGCTCCCTTCTCGGGCCCTCGCTGCTGGCTGGGGCACAGGGGAGGGGCAGGGACCACGGGCATGGAAAATCAGGGCTCAAAATAGACCAGGGTTAGGCAGCCAATGGATTCTCCATAAGTACAGGGCAAAGGCGCCAAAGTGGATGCAATGGATGGCTGGTATGTAAGGAGGAGTCTACCCTCCTAAAATAGCAATGGCAGCATCAGTATTGCCCTGGGCCTCAGAAGGAACAGGTGCATGCAAAATCCCTCCACGAAGCCCACCAACTGGAATGGTGATGTTAGCATTGTTGCTGTTGAAAGAAGGAACATTTGTTGAGTGGCTATTAGGTGCCAGGCTCCCCAAGTCACACCAGTACCAAAGGAGACTCTACTTACTCAGCCTTCTTGCAGGAGTTTTCTACACTCCTTCAAAGAATTGGCCAGAGTCAGGCATGGTGGGACATGCCTGTAATCCAAATATTTGGGAGATTGAGACAAGAGGATCACAGGTTCAAGGCCAACTTTGGCAGTCTAATGAGGCTCTCAGCAACTTGGGGAGACCCCGTTTCAAAATAAAAAATTAAAAAAAAAACCAGAAAGGGCTGGGGTATAGTTCAAATGTAGAATGTCCCTGGGTTCAATCTCCGATACCAAAAAAAAAAAAAAAAAAAAAAAAAAAAAAAAAGATTGGCCACTCAATAGGGAAGGAGGAACCTGGATATGAGGGAATTCATATTTTCTGGCCCTATGTAGTTAGATCTTGAATGTTCCCTGTGGTCAAGGGTTAGTCCCCAACCTGGCATTATTGGGAGGTGGTGGAACCTTTTAGAGGCAGGGCCTAGCGGGAGGACTTTAGGTGATTGGGGCGTGGCCCTGAGGGCACTGTGGGGCCCTGGTCTCTTCCTTTTCTTTCTTTTTACTCCTTGACTATGAGGCTAGTGCTTTTGCTCCACACCCCCTTCCATGAGATACTACCTCACCACAGGCCCCAAAGAAACAGGGCCAACTGAGCCGGGCGTGGTGGCGCACGCTTGTAATCCCCGCGCTTGGGAGGCAGAGACAGGAGGATCGCGCAGGTTCGAAGCTAGCCCCGCGCGCTGGCTTAGGAGACCCTGTTTCCAAATAAAAATGCAAAAATAGGTCTGGGAGTGTAGCCCGGAGGTAGAAGGGCTTCCAGGAACCCCAGTACCACCAAAAAAAAAAAAAAAAAAAGAAACAGGGCCAACTGGACAACCAGCTGAAACCACTAAACTGTGAGCCAAGATAAACCCTTCCTCTTAATAAACTGATGATCTCAGGCAGTTGTTATAGGAAGGGGAAGCTGACTAATGCCCTGAGCAATATCTTCCCATTTCACAGAGGAGGGAACCGAGGCTGGGAGAGCGTCAGTGTATTGCCGAGGCCCCACAGCTGATGAGCAGCAGGCCAGGATCCCTGGTTCAAAGCCTGTGGGATGTGTACACAGCCTCTCACGAGTTAAGATCCAGAGGCAGAGAGCGCAGCACATACCAGACAGGACTGGACAGGCAGGCACCTAGACACAGAATTCCAAGTCCTGTCTTTCCCCTTCCCGGCCTCCTGGACGGAACCAAAGAACTTCATGGAGAAGTTTCTCAGCTTGCTGAATACTCTTCGGACTCACCTATCTTACCCTTGGGGTCTGGAATTAGAGGAGCCCTTTGCCTATCAGCCCCAGGAGACAAATCAGATGTTTCCCTTGCTTTACAGAGCAGGAACCCAGGCTTGGAGAGGGGAGGGGAATCCTGTACATCTCTCTAGAGAACAAGGCGGGCTTTCTGGGGGGGGGGGTGATACTGGGCCTCTGGTTTACTGCTCTTCTGTCCCCATCTTGAAATTATTAACCATTTATTAATAAAGAGCCTGTATTTTTCTTTTGCACCAGGCCCTGTGAATGGTGTCACAGTGTGCCAGCGGGTCACTGGTATGCTCACAGGGGCTGGATCCCTCTCCCAGACGCTCCAGGTGTGAGAGCTGAGGAGAGCTGGGCTGTGATTGTTGGGCCGGTTGGTGCAAGCCCACATGCCCACTGCAGCCAGAGCCCCAGGATGGGCACACAGATGCCAAGGAGTGAGCAAGGGCTTTCTGAGGGCCCCGAGAGGGACATCCCAGAGCAGTACCTGAGCGAGACTGAGGACGGCTCCCTGTCCTCTCCAGTCTGTGGTGACAGATTCACCAGCCGGCCAGGGCTGGGGGCAGGGAGGAGAGGACCAGCTGCCTTAAGCCTGGACCTCTCTAAGGAAACCTCCACCACACCCAGGCCCCGAGGCCAGGGCAGATGGGGCTCAGCTGTGCCAGCCTGTCCCCAGGGCTTCGTGGATCTGAGCCAGGCCCTTAGCTTCCCTTTGGGGACTGGCCAAAGGGGACGGAAAAGGCCGAGTCCACTTGCTTCTGGCTTCTGGCCTGGCCTGGAAGCGGCAGCACTGAGGGGAGCCCCCCTCCAGTCTCCCTCACCCCCAGCAGTTGCTGAGGAACCTAAGCCAGATATTCATCCCCCTGGGCCACTGTTCCCGGGAGACAGGTGTTGGCATCGGGCAGAGCTGAGCAAGGAATGTAGAGCTGGGGCGGGAGGGATGGGGAGAGAGACCTCTCAGGCCCAGCATGCTCCAGAAGATGGTGTGGGGAGAGGAGGGCTCACTGGATCCTGGGACAAACCAGAGGGTCCCACAGTGGGTCTGATTGGTCCACATATTTGGAACCACCGTGCTGTCACTAAGGACAAAAACACCAGTGCTATCTGCCATGGGCCTCTTAACCCTGTGGCTCCATCTCCATTTTGGCCTGCCAGAGTCCAGTGCTGCTGGGGTACAGGGGGAGATCTCAGAGACATGGGACAGTTGTGAACACAGCATTCTGTATTATTATTATTATTATTATTATTATTAGTAGTAGTAGTAGTAGTAGTAGTAGTACTGGGATTGAACCGAGGGGTGTTCTATCTCTGAGCTACATCCCTCATCCCCATTTTTGTTTTTATTTTGAAACAAGGTCTCACTAAGTTGCTGAGGGCCTCACTAAGCTGTTGAGGCTGCTGGAGAACCCGCCATCTTCCCGTTTTAGCTGCCCAAGTACTGGGATTACAGGTGCACATCACCTCAGGCTGCATTTTCTGAACCACCCGCTACTGGCCTGCGTTTCAGTTGCTAGGGCACACCCAAACTCTTGGGCGCCAGGTCTAGTCCCCGCTACCGTATCAGACAATCCTCCCACCGACTCCCTGTTATTTGCTTTAAACCCGCATGTGACAGGTGGGGACACTGAGGCTGGGCTAATTTGGCTGGACCTCCTTAAGACTTTATAAGGGAGGCAGAGGCAAGATCAAAAGGCAGTGAGGAGCTCAGCCTCTGAGCCCAACGCCTGGGCCTGCTCCTCAACCCACCGCTCACAGGCTGTGCGACTTCGGGCAAGCTGCCTGAGTTCTCTGTGCCTCAGTTCCCTGATCTGTACAATGGGGAAATGGAGGCTACCACCTCACACACTAAGAGCTATCGAGAGGACCCAAGGGGGACAGACACTCGAGGTATTTAGAATGATGTCTGGCAGGTGGCGAAGGCTCCTGGGGCCTCTTGTATCTTACTGTGCTCTGAATTCTGAGTGACTCCATAAACACAGGAGATGTACCGCAGGCTGCCCCGGCCCTGCCCATGGGCCTCGTGTGTCTGGGGCCAAGAGTTGGGGTAGCAGGGAGGAGTCTGAGGCATGTCTGGGTAGAGTCTGGGGGACCCATCTCCATACCACAGCCACTTGGCTTCAAGACAGGAGGACGAGGCAGAAGGAGTGGCCCTCGGTGCCCTCCAGGGTTCTCCTGAGTCCCAGCTTCACAAGGATGGTCGAACCCACCACACTCCAGAGAGACCATCTTCCCTTCCCATCTGCACCCCAGCGGCTGCCTTGCCCCCTGCCCCACAGCTGGGTGTCCCTACTGGACCCTGGACTCCAGCCGGCTCCGCTGGCTCTGGCTCCAGCTGATCTGCCGCGCTCCCACCTCTCCATTCCTCTATGATCATAGTTCAGATTCCCCCACCAGGAAGACCAGAGAAATGGCAGTCCTGCCGAGGCCAGCTTTCCAGCCAAGTAGAAAAGCGCAGGGCCAGCGACCACCGTGAGCAGAGTCTGCAAGGGGGCCTGAAACCAGGCTTCCAGTGTGGCCGCTGGACACAGCTGGCTTCCCTCCCGCAGCTCGCAGCTCGATGTCCTCCTGTATAAGAGCAGGAGGCCCTTTGTAATCTGACCCTAAGGATTCTCCAAGTTCCCTTACACGTTTAGCTTACTGACTGCCCCGTAGGAGGCTCTAGGACCGGGAGCCAGAGAAGGGCACAGTGGGAGGAAGCCACAAACCCCAAATGAACTTGCTCATCAGATAGCTGGATGACTCACCGGGACTTTTGTCGCTTCCCTCCTGAGCGTGCTGCTTCTCCAAGATGGCTCCAGGGCCCAGAGAGCAAGCAGGAGCCACATCTAAGGAGGCCGCCTGGCTTGGGGTCGGCTACCAAGAGGTGCACACTGGCTGTCACAATTGCTGCTTGGTAACAGTACGGATGAAAACTGGACCCCAGCATCCCCTAGGGAAGATGGGGCTCCTTCCACCCTACAAGACTCAGCTTCAGTGTCTACTCCCCTCCTTGAACTCCCCTCCAGAACAGCAATCTCAGGCCAGCCCTCTGCACCCCCAGGTCACCTGGCCCCTAACTACCTGAGCACCTCTTCACGCTGTCCCAAGTAACTGACGGACAAGGACAACATGCTGGTACCTTTGCAGGACTGCGAACCACCTGTGGCCAGGGGCTTGTGGGAGCCTTTGCTGGGTGCTCAGCACTGCACCTGGCACATAGTAGTACTTAGAAAACACCCAAGAAGATCTAGATGTGTGGCGGCACAGGCCTGCAACCCCAGCACTTAGGAGGCTGAGACAGGAGGGTTGTGGGTTCAAGGCCAGCCTTGGCAACTTAGTGAGACCCCCCTACTCCCTGCAACTCAGTGAGATCTTGTTTCAAAATAAAAAATAAAATAAGGCTGGAGGTGTAGCTTGGAGGTAAAATGGTACTGAGTTTAATCCCCAATACTAGAACAAAACAAAACCAAACCGAGGAGCCAATGGGGTTCTTCTCAGCTTTTTGTTCTCCATCAACTCTAGAGGAACCAGGGATATTTTGGGCTCCCACCGATGCCCGTTCTCTCCCGAAACAGATGCCTGCCGCTGGTTATTGCTTTATTTTATTTTAAGGAAGGAGAATGAGAAGGTTAAGCATCCCCAAAAGGCCCGTGAGTTTAAGTTGTGGTTGCCAACCTGTGGCTGGATTGGGAGGTGAAACTTTTAAGACATGGGGCCTCATAGGAGGAATTTGGCGTCTGGGGGAGTGTCCTTGCAGGGATAGTGCAACCCCAGCCCCTTCCTCTTTCTCTCTGCTTCCTGGACTCTCCACAGCATGAGCAGCCTCCCCGAACCAAGCAGCCTGAAATCTCCAACACTGTGAGCCGAAATAAACCTTTTCCTTTAAGCTGATTGTCTCAGTTATTTCGACGCAGTAACGGAAAGCTCGCCAACACAGACATTAAAAGCAAGAACTGTGTGTGAAGAGAAGTATGAGGGGTAAGAACACATCAGGTTCACGTGTTCATCAGTTGAGTTTTCTGCTCTGGGAGCAGAGAGAGTCCACCAAGCAGACATGGCTCAGCACAGTCCTACAACACCCATACCTGTGTTCATCTTCTCCGTTTGGTCTTCTCAAAGTGAAGTCCCCAGACTGAACTGGCAGCCGGAAACTTGTTATAAAAGCAAATTCCCAGGCCCCACCTGGCCCTGCCCCTTCAGAAGAGAGAGGGGCAGGGGAATCTGCATTTTAACAAGTCCTCAGGGGATTCTGAGGCTGGCTCAGGAGTGAGTCACAAGCTCCAGGCCACCCTCTGACTCTATCCCCAGATGGTGACTCCTGGGCCTCAAGAATGTGGCTCCCAAGGCCCCAGATGGGAGAACACAGCCTCGCCCTTCCAATAGGCCTCCCCGTACCCAGAGGCCTCCAAGGCCTGGCACTAAGGCAGCCTGAGATGGCCCCCACTGCCAGCATCTCAGACTCTTAGCCCAGTGCCCCTGGGTCCTGCACAGCGAGGTAGGAGAGACGCTGGAGCCAGAGGCCTGTCCCCGCACCCTGGGGCTGGGCATTCCAAGTTCCTAGAGTTACAATGAGTTCTCACATCTCTGGCGAGGTGGCAGGCTGGCCACAGGGACAATGGGCCTTGTGTCTCTCCCCACGCCTTCCTGCCCGGCTGCTCTCGAACCCGGGCTTGTGCGGGAGGCTGAGCCATCAAAAGCCACTGTCCACTCTGCCCGAGGCCAGCAGGCCTCTGCACACCTCCCTCTCCTCCTGGGACTGAACTGTGTTCCTTCTTCTAGTTTCTAGAACCTTCCAGGCCTTCATTCAGCACAGCCCTTGGAGAAGGGGCTGAGATGCCCACACCTCCCTTCTCCTCCCCCGTGTCCAGGTCTCCTTTACACCGGGCCGGGGAGGAGAATGGGCAGCAGACAGAGCTCTCCAGCCACCCGGAGCCACGGCCAGAAACATCTCCCCTCTCGGTGGCTGCTTTCCCTTCATTAGTACAATCACATCAACACTGACGGCAGCGTATTTATTACCGTCCTGACGACAGCCATTTCTCACTCGGTGATGCGCAGACTGATAATGAGCTTGGAGCCGAGCTAATGAGGAACTCCCCCTCGGCTCTGCGCGGCAGCTCAGGCCGGCCCGCCAGCCCACCCCCTGCCTGTCCACGCTGCCGGGGGAGAAGGCGCCACCTGGGGAGGCCGAGGGTCACCGGGCGAGCCAGCCAGAGCTGCCCAGAGCCAGCCAGCAAGCGGCCAGTGGGGAGGAGACTTCAGGGACGATGGAACAATATGGCACAAGTGCTGGGCCTGGTCTAGGGCAGAAGGTGGTGACTGGACCCAATCCAGAAGCCTCAGAGCTGGGCGTGGGGGCGCATGCCCATAATCCTAATACCTGGAGGCCGAGACACAAGGATTGCAGGTTCAAGGACAACCTCAGCAATGTAGTGAGACCCTCAGTAATCTAGTGTCGAGAGATGGAGGGCTGGGAGGTGTAACAGCTTAGAGGTAGACTGTTCCTGGGTTCAATCTCCAGTAATACACACACACACACACACACACACACACACACACACACACACACAGCTAGTGCTGTCCGGGCGGAGCCAGGTGCTTAGGGCTGCTATAGAATAGGAACCACAGAGAGCCTCTGCTTTGCTGGAGGGTAGCCTTTTCTGAAGATAAATATGCCACAGAGAACCCACATGTTAAACGATTATCAGCTGTTCAGGCCTTACGGTGAATGTTTTTACTGGATATCTTCATTAAACTTCAAATTAGCGAGCAGCTTTCCTAGACATCTCATTTGCCCTTCACCTCAACCTATGAAGGAAGCTGGTTATTAATTAGGAAGGAAGAAGCTTATCAATTTAATATTGTGAGCATGGACGTCCAGAAACATTTAGTAACTCACCAAAATCACTTGACGGATAAGAAAGAAACAACAATGCCAGCTAGCTGCCTTCTGGGCTATTGCTTGTGAGCTGGTCAACGTAGCCCATGATCTCAGCTCTCCCCAAAGGCGCCTACGCGGCTAAAGGGTCCTGTGCCTGGGACAGTCATCCCTGAACCCAGAGCTCTCACTCCAAATTATCGGCCTGTTGGCTTCTCCCGAGGGGTGCTGCTGATTGGTCTGCCCAGTCCAAGTCAAGAGGAGGAGGGAGAGATGCCCCCCAAGGGCATGGAGCAGACAGGCTAGAGCTGAAGAAAACCCAGAAATCCCACAGCACCCACACAGCAGGGTCACCCTGAGGTCTCACGCTAGAGAGTCACGGTGGACGGTTATGGTGGCCCAGAGTCCGTTATGGTTGGGATACAACTGCCTTAGATGGTGGGTGTGCGTAGAAAACATTGTAGAGAAATTTAGACATGAATACCTGAAATATGTATGTGAAACATCTTAGAGTCTCACCGATGATGTGACCCAAAAAGAAATTCTCACTCGTTTATCTCTTTTCTTTCTCTTCCTTCCTCCTTCCTTCCTTCCTTCCTCCTTCTTTTCTCTCTCTCTCTCTCTCTCTCTCGCTCTCTCTCTCTCTCTCTCTCTCTCTCTCTCTCTCTTTCTTTCTGTACCAGGCACTGAAACCAGGGACATACTACCTCTGAGTTACATCCCTAGTTTTTTTCCTTTTAAAACAGGGTCTCGATAAGTTGCTGAGGCTGGACTCGAGCCTGTGATCCTCCTGTCTCAGCCTCCCAAGTACTGGGATTATAGGTGTGCACCTCTGTGCCTGATTGCTCAGCCAAGATTTTCAAAGCAGCCTTTTTCTTCTCTTCTCCCCTCACGTCATGTCCCCTCCTCCTTCTCTCTGTCTCTGTCTCCTTCTCTCTGTTTCTGTCTGTCTGTCTGTCTGTCTGTCTCTCTCTCTCTTTCTCTCTCTCATACTGGGGGTTGGACCCAAGGGCATTCTACCTCTAAGCTACATTCCCAGCCTTTTTATTTTTTTAATCTTGAGATGGCATCTGGCCATAATTGCTCAGGGTCTCGCTAAGTTGCTGAGGCTGGCCTTGAACCTGAGGGCCTCCTGTCTCAGCCCCGAAGTACTAGCATCACAGGCAAGCACCACAGTGCCTGGCTCCAAGCAGGTTTTTTTTTTTTTGGTGGTACTAGGGGTGGAACCCAGAGGCTTTCTACCTCCGGGCTATACTCCCAGACCTTTTTTAATATTTTATTTGGAAACAGGGTCTCACTAAGTTGCTGAAAGCCTCACTCAGTAGCTGAGGCTGGCTTCGAACCCATACGATCCTCCTGTCTCAGCCTCCCAAGTGCGGGGATTATAAGCGTGAGCCACCACGCCCGGCCCAAGCAGGTTTTCTGTTTTCTTTTGTTTTGTTTTTGCGGGTTTAAGGATGAAACCCAGGGGCATTCAACCTCCAAGTTACACCCCCTGTCCTATTTCTTATTCTTTAATTTGAAACAGGGTCTCACTAAGTTGTGGAAGGCCTCACTAAATAGCTGAGGCTGTCCATGAACTGCGATCCTCCAGTCTCAGCCTCCCAAATGCTGGGATTACAAGCGTGCGCCACCACGCCCGGCTTTCCAAGCAGGTTTTGACATGTCCTGAGGAGCCCAGGAAGCCATGGGGAAGACAGGCCACATTTTTGAGCATCCCCTACTGCTTTAAAATAGCCCTTGTATGTTAAAATAGAATTCAAATAGATCATGGAATAGAATGTGAATTTCCATATATTTAAAAATAAAATGAGAATTAGAAGGGTCACATGGATGGACAGTGGGCAGTTTCAGGCCTGCCAGGGTAGTCCTGCCCTTCTTCACCCACTAGAAGTCCTGGAAGAGTCTGGAAGTACTGTCCTGATACCCGGGTGCTTTCCCAAAGAGACATTTCAGCCACCCAGGCTAACCTGCGGGGCCCAGAGGCACCCAGCGCGACTCCCCGCTGTGGTCTGAGGCTGGTGCAGATGGTGAACTTGGGCCGTCTGTCTGGCTTCTGCCTTAGCCCCGAGGTACCCTTCTTTAATGCGTGAAGTTCATTAATTGGGAAAAGTAATTGACGTCTAATACCTCAACCCTTGTTGATGAAGGGTTATTATCTAAACTCAAGGAGTTTATAATTAAGGAAATCAGTCTCACACACACATTACGAGATCACTCGGTATCAACAAGGCCAAAGTCTCAAATGAGGCTGCAGCCCACGGGCATCCTGAGCGTGCAGAAGCCCAGGGGCGGTGCTCCAGCTGGTGGTCAGGAATGGCTTCATATCAGACTGTCGGGGACAGTGGAAAAGAGGAGGAAGGCCAGGCGTGGTGGCGCACGCTTGTAATCCCAGAATTTAGGAGGCTGACACAGGAGGGTGGTGGTTCGCGGACATCCTCAACTGCTTTGCAATTCAGTGAGACCCTGTTTCAAAATTAAGAATAAGAAATTGGGCTGGGGGTGTAGCTCAGAGATAGAATGCCCCTAGGTTCCATCCCCAGTAACACACACACACACACACACACACACACACACACACACACACACACACACAAGGAAGGGTGTGTGGGGCTGGCACGGGACCAGAGTGTGGGGGGCTTGGCGGCGATCCTGCCCCTGTGAGGTAGCCACCAGGGGTCTGTGAGCTGGAGGGTGGCATGATGCGTCTTGGCACCTGGATTCTCTGGCTAAGACCTATAGGCAAGGAGATGGGGCTGTGAACGGGGCCTCAGAGAGCCCAGCCCTAGGCCTACCCAAGCTGGGGAGAAGTCTGTGGTCAAAGGAGACTGCTCCTAAGTGCCCTGGGCCAGCCTGCCCAAGGTGGTGCAGCCAGCCATTCCTGAAGGTGGCTATATATATGGCTGGGTCCAAAACAATGGTCCAGAAGCAGCAGGGCCGCATTTACTGTCTTCTTCCTTTAAGTCTTCTCCTGCGTGTTATGGAATGTTTTCGAGCGTCAATGCTAATGAAATGAATGTTAGTACTTACTGGTCAACCTCCTTCATAGGGTGGGCTGAAGAACAAGTGGCTTATCTGTGAAAGCTACCCGTAGAAATCTGAGTTTTTTATGAAGGCACCTTGTAAGAACATTAATCTTAAAGCCCAAAGAGCTGATAACAGGATAACATGTGGGATCTCTAGGTCACATTTGCATCTTAAGATAGAGTCGGAGAATGTCTTAACCTAATAAATCAATCCCTAATGGCAGAAGATTGTATGCCAATGGAGGTTCATGGAGGACGAAGTGGACAGGAGCCTTTGAGAGGCCAGGGTACCACTGCAGGCCCAAGGCTGACCCTGCTCCCCAGCTACCATGATGAGGATAACTGTCACAATGATGGGACAACCTTATTCAGGGCTTCCCATCCACTGAGCACTGTCTCAGGAGCTTAGCATGGAATCCTGGCACAACCCAATGTGAGTAAGCAGGACTGATAGTCTTATTTTACTGATAAGGAAACCCAGGCACAGAGAGGCTGTGTCACTCACCCAAGGTCACCCAGCAGCAGATGATGAGGTAGGATTTGAACCCAAAGAGTCACCCACATCTCAGGCTCTTTAGGGGCCTGGCTGTCCCACCTGGGCCTGCCAATGTCATGGTCTGCGCCGGCTTCTGTGGTTCAAAGCAGAAAAATATATTCCAGAGTCATCAAGAGATGCTCATTATTCTGTGACAACCCAAGCAAGCTGGTGCCCAGCCACACTCCTGGCCACTGCTCAGGTCCGGGACCACACTGTGACCACTGGTCTGAGCTGCACCTCCCCAGGGTTCTGGCTCTAGCACCTGAGAGTGGCCAGTGTCCACCCCAGGGCTGAAGTCTCTGAATGGACCACATTACAGCAAACAGTATTTTCTTCTTTCAGGATTATGACATCATCAAAATTTCATGGTCCCTCTGGGTCACTAATAGCTTCCTAGTGGCATCCAACTTTGTCTTTATTCTTTCTTTCCTCCCCCATCCCACGCTGTCTAGTTTACAAGATTTTTGTGTGGCCCAGTCCCTAGCCAGCCAGTCATAATATGCTCCAAGTGGCCTGAGGGAGATCCTTCAATCAGCTCTGGGATATCTCACCCCGGGGAGGGTTGGGAGAAAGAGAGAGAGAAGACGTTTCACATTTTGCCAAGCTCAGGCCCCCAAGAAGGCAGCGGGGGTGCAGGCAAGAGCCGGAGGATGAGGAGGAAGAGGTAGAAACCCAAGGCGTATGTCCAAACTCTGGTTCCCTGGACCAGCCCGGGTCTCCTAAAGGCACAGTTGTCTGAGCATCCCACTATCAAACTAGTGTCTGGCATTAAGGAGATAAAAGAAAAGGAAGCTGCAGAGAAGCAGGGGAGCCAGAGCAGTGTGAAGAGAGCAGGTGTTGGGATCACAAGGCCCTAAGTTCAAATCCCGACTCTGCCTTCTTAGCTGGAGGGCCTGGGCCCATTCATCGTTCTGAGGCCCAGTTCACTAGCATGAGGCAGGTCATGGTTTTATTTCACCAGCCATGGTTCATAAGTAGAAATGCACCTGCAATGCAAGTTCCTGGATGTGGAGAAAAGACTGAAAGATTTTCACCCGGGGAAGAAGCCAAAGAAAGCGGGGAGAAGGTGATGTAGGTAAAAATATAACATAAAGATATCAGCGAAGAAAATCTGAAAACCACAATAACCTGAGGAACCTATCTCAGGATGGCTCGGGGAGCCAGAGCAGGATAGCCAGTCACATGTGCTCATAAGGACATTCAGGTCAACGACAGACCACGCAAAGGGCAGCAGGGACGTCACGGCCAGCTCAGCTTGTGTAAGCACGCTCTGGGACGCTTGTGCAATGGCCCAGCGCTGCAGTTTTCACAACACGTGCCTGTCACTGACACACAACTCTACAAACGTCGTTTAATTCATCAATTAAGTACTTATGTCAGCTTCATTCTGAGCGCTCTGAACGTATTATCTTGTTTAAGCCTCACATGGCTTTTATCCTTGTCCTGCACATGAGAAAGTGGAGGCTGAGAATGTTACGTGACTTAACCCCGATTGACAACAGTCACCGCAGTTCCAAGGTACTGATCACCACATATCCACCACTTCTCCACAGCTGGGGGAGGGGTGCAAGAAAAACAGGAAAGTGATTGCACAGGCGAGGGGCTGCTTTAGGAACGGTCCTGTCTCTTGCAAAGCAACTGTATATAACGCAGGTGTGCAGTGTCGGGTCTGTGGTCATGAAGGAACACGAGGCCTTACCAGCGTGCAGGATCTGAGACCCGGTTCCCTTGCTCAGCATGGCACCTAGCAGCTCCCTTCGCACTGGGGTTGGGCCATGTGATCAATTCCAACAAGCTAGGGGGTGAGCATTTAAGTGTCGACGCAGTGTCTCCTCTCCTCCTACTCTGTGGCACCAAAGACCCAGTGCATTTCAAGTGGTGCCTCCAGGAATGGCTGAGTATTTCCCCAGCCCTCCCACCTCTCCTCCCTGCAGAGCTGGAAAGGAGCTGGAAGGATTCTGGAAGCACCCAGGGCCACCAAACCACTCCCTAGAGGCAGCTTCCCCCATGGCACCAAGAAAGGCAGACAGGAAAGTCTGAGTGGAGCTCCAGTATCAGCGGTGGCCCTGCTCCATGGGACATGCTCCTGGGCTGCACCTGCTGGGCCAGGGCTCCCGTGCTGGGAATACACGGCTTCTTGCGCAGTGTGGGCCCCATGGTGCAGCTTGGGGGTTGACATGCGGAGGAGGCTACAGGCATCTCACAAGCCCGTCAGCCTGGGAGAGGGCGAGAGGCCAGACAGGAAGCCAGGGTGACAGGGCAGGTGGAGGGACCCATTCATTCATTCATTCACTTCATTCACTCACTCGTATTTGTTGAGTTTCTCGTACATGTTATGGCCTCAGAGGCTGGGAACACAGCAATGAAATGACAAGTTCCTTCCCTCATGGGAGAGACCAATAATAAAGCAGCAAGCAGGCCAACAGGTCAGCGGGAGCTGGGAGCTGGGCGCTGTGCGTACACAGGGCCGTGTGCTCAGAGATGCTGCAGAATGGCTTCCTAGGGATAGATAAGGGGCACAAGAAAAAGTCTGAGGGAAACAAGGGTGGTTCTGCCGACACCTGGGAGGAATCAGAGCAAGGTCAAGGGCCAGGTCGGAGGCCAGGGGCCTGAACTGCAGGAAGAGCTCGGCATTCCTGGTGGGGATGGGAGCTAGTGAAGGGTGTGATGGCATATGACCCTAGAGGGCAGCAGAGGGGGCTCCCATGAGGGCCGCACAGGGTGGCAGATTGTGCCATCCATATCCCCCATGACCAGCTCAATGTAAACACCAGACATTTATGAAGAACATGTATAGAGGTGGCACAGTAACACCCAACATCAATTCTAACTGAGTCCCCGCCACCCCAGGGGGCCGGGAGCTGGATGGGGAGTGCGTTTCCAAGACCCTTGAAACCAAATTGTAGAATAACCAGCCACAAGGTCAAGCCTTCCATCAACATGGAGCAGAACTGTCCGTCTGACAGACAGTTGGTTTGAGGTAATGAAATCTCCATCATCAAGAGTATGCAAGTAGACCAGATGGCCACTCTGCCCTGGGTCTGTGGGCAGAGGACAGTTCTAGATGACTTTTGATGGCTCGGATACTCTCAGTCAATCACCCAAACAATCCCAGGAGGTAGACGTGGGAGTTTTTTATTCTCTTAGTTTACAGATGAGCAAGCTGATGTTCAGCTGGGCACTCTCCAGCAGTAGAAATAAGGCACGAAGGTACAGAACCAGGCTGGGAGCCACCAGCCTACCAGCCCCTCCTACATCAGAAGAAGGGCCCGGCCGGGGCTCCTGAGCTCAGGGAGGAGCTCACTGGCCCTGCCTTGTGCCCAGTGTGTGGATGGCAGGGCCGGGAGGGTGGGAGGGGCGCTGTGTCTCAGCAACCAGCCTTTTTTCCATTACAGGCAGTGGCTGCCGCGGGCAGTTGCCACTGGCCCGTTGTTGCTATTGGCATCCCAAGGCCCCAGATTATGATGACTAATTCCCACCGATTTAGGCAGCTCCAGAGCCGTCTGCGGCATGTGCTCCAGGGGGAGACGGGTTTGAAATCCCACAGGCGGCTCAGTAATACCCAACATCAATTCTAACTCAGTCTCCCAACTCCCTGAGGGCCCAGGAGCTGGGAGCCATGGGGAGTGGGTTTCCAGCCAATCAGAAACCCCAATTCTAGCCCAACAGGCCACAAGGAGGCCAATTCGTTCATCAACATCCAGTGGGACTATTACAACCAGCTGGTATGAGATAGTGAGCCCCCCATCACCAAGGGTATGCAAGCCAGCCATAGGGCCACTCTGCACTGGGTTTGTGGGCAGAGGGTGACTTGAGGCGAATTCACGTGTCTTTCAAGTCCGATGCAATGATTTCACTGGTCCTCAGGACAGAGAAGAAGCCCGTTTTCCCTTACCTTCAGCTTACAGCCCAGCTCCATCCTGGAGTACAAGGTCAAACGCATACCAAGAGGCACTTTACCACATCATTTTAAAAGTCGGCCGTTCAGGCACTGTTTAAACAGAGGTCTGCTGTAAAGGATTTGGCCTCCTTCCCAGCCTCCCTTCCCTGATGGAACGAGGTTCCTGGCCCCTACTCCGGCCTTCCAGTAGAGGACATAGGGGAAAGGCAGTCGATAAATATTTGCAGAACAAATGGATGTGTGGGAGGGTTTCTGGGGCAGGTGCAGGCTGCCCACGTGATCCAGCCTCGGGGTGGGATCGGGACTCTTTATCCCAGGCTGGGGGAACTCTGCAGACAGGGAAGGCCCCAAAATGGACCATTCATCCCACCAGGGTGAGAATGTTCTGGACTCCCCAGCTGAAGCCAAAAGGGGCAAACGAGGCAAGAGAGACAGGGGTCGGGGAGAAGAGGCTGGGGGAGCAGAGATGCTTCCCGCCCCATCTTGTGTGGGGCTCCACAGCTGAGCCCCGGGCAGGCTCAACACTCGGCCTCCTGGTAATTAGCAAGAGGCCCTGATCAATAAGTTATTTTTTGCTGTCAGTAATTAATAATTACAGCTTAGCCACACCATGTAATTAAACTTTCATCCCGTTCCCTTGCGTGCTGTTTGGCTTTTATTGTGATTAGCTCCCAGCACTAAACTTTCTCCCTTTGGAGCCCTGCAGGAGGCTTCTGAGCTGGAGATTCCAGCCACTTTCAGAGTCTCCCAAGGGCCTGGTCCAATGTGCCTGTGCTCTCGGTTTTCCCCCTCCCCCAGACACAGGTCTCTCGAATGAACCTTCTGGTCTAGCTGGCTAGGGGCTACTGCCCTTCTTCCAGCCCCTCAGGTTCTCTAGCATCAACCCAGTTTGCAAGAATGCAAGAACTCTCTGGAGGTACCTGCAAATATGCCAGGGTCCCCCCCCCCAAACCTTTCCAATCCCAGGGTATGGGAGGGAGCTTGAATCTGCACAGAAACCAGCCCAAGGAGCAAAGGGCTTTAGGGCCACCTGGAGATGCTCCAGGGCGGTCACAGAAGCAAGGTAAAGAAAGCTCAGGGTAAGAAACAGAAGCTTAAGGTCTTAACGAGGGGCAGCAGGGTCTGCAGTGTTAAAACAATTAAAATACCAATGATGCTAAGCAGATCGCCAGCCTGAAGCACCTGCTGTGCTTGGCGCCTTTCCCTGACACACACGTGGAACCTTCAGGTCAACTCTGCAAGGGGAGGGGGCACTATTCCCAATGCACAGATGAGGAGACTGAGGACCAGAGTGGCTAAGAGCCTTGTGAAAACCTCTCTGCAAGAACCCGTTTTTTGCAGCCAAAGCCAAGGCCCACTCTACGACTTCACTAGGCTCCATTTGGGAAGTGAGTTTGAATCCTGTGTTCTCAAATGGTCAAATGGTGGCTTTTAGTACACCCAGATGATGGAGCTTAGCTCCAGCACCTGAGATAAAAAAAAAAATCAGGCAAGGTTCGGATGAAACCTGGCAGTGTGGCCAGTGTGAGATTTTTCTCAAGGGAGCATGGGTCTCAGAAGTGACAAGCGGTGGCTCCTACTGCCAGCCAAGGATCGATGGCATGAACTCAGATACTCACTTCTTACCCCCAAAGCAGGTAAGAAAGGACCTGGACCCCAAACCTCCTCCAACCCCTTGCCCCCTAGGCTGGGGCCTCCTGGAGAGGCTGCGTTCCCACAATCCTCTGCAGGGTTTGCCCGTCTGCAAGACAAATGGAAGGGGGGGGGGAGCTTGCTGGCAAACAAATGCTCTGAGAGCCAGAGAGCACAAACGGAGCAGCAGGGGCCCTGGGCAGCCTGACACTCAAAAAGGCAGCAAACAGGAGACAGGGAGAGAGTACATCAATCAGAGACCTCCACTGCTCCTGACAGGAGCACGCACAGGAGCACAAGGACAGGAGGTGGCCTGGCCTTAACTGCACCAGACAGGTGCCATCCCAACCTCAGGTCGCCGGGGCAGAGATGGAGATGAGGAAGGAAGGGACAAGCAGACCCAGGAGAAGGGCCCCCAGGGGGGCTTCAGAAAGGCCTCATCCTGATGGGACCTGCCTCTGGAAGTCATGGGATCCTTGAGGGGGCTGCAGTCAGTCATGACTAAAAAAGTCCAGAGGCTGACACCCCTGAGAGCCCTCCCTGCCTCCTTCCTGGCTTTTGGCTAGGATCCCCATGGGCATCTCTGAACAAGCCAGTGTAGACCGGAGCCCGGTTCTGTTCTGCCAGCAACATCACCCTGTGGTCCTGCAAAGAGGGGCTCCAGACCAGGGGTCCCCAATTCCTGCTGGTCCTGGGCCTCAGAAGGCAACTTGGTCCAGGCCCTGACTCTGACCTCAGGTCACCCCGGGGCGGGGGAGGGTTTGGGCAAGTCACTTGCTGCTCCTGGGCCTCAGTTTCCCCATCTGTTAAATGGCTACTAGGAAAAGATGACCCTGCGGTTCCCGCCTGCTGGAAGGTTTTATGATGATCATAAAAATAATAACTTTTATTACCTAACATTTATGGAGCTCGTTACGAAATTTGGAAGTGCTTTTACCTAAATTACCTCGTAAAAGCCTCCCCTCAGCCCTATGAGCCAGGCCTGAGTAATTTCATCTCTGATCTTGGGTCTCAGGATTGCCCGACTCTGGGCGCGGCAGGGTGCTTCTTCCCCAAAGGAAGGCTCTGTGACCCCAGAGGTCGAATTTGTCCCCGGCCCCGCCTCGCGTCCACCGTGCTTTGGAGCGAAGGCCCAGGCACTCCCGGAGCCCCAGTCCAGACCTGTCTCCCTCCGCCCCCAGCAGGCGCCGCTGGACGCCGCGGGTACCACAGTGTGAATCCCAGAACCCCAGGCAGGGAAGCGCCGGAGCTGCCGCCCTGCCCAGCGAGGACCCGCCCCGGGCTGGGAGACGTCTGGACTTGGCCCTCAAGAGGAGGACAGCGCAGATCACACCCCAACCTTCCCAACACTTCCATCCCCAAGCCCACCAGCCCTGCTCCATCCCAGGCAGCTCCCGGCAGCCACAGGTCAAAGACGCGGTTGCCAGACAATCAGATTGTGGCGGCAAGATGCTGGGCGTGTCTGGGGGCGGGTGGGCGCGGGCTCGAGACCCTCCCCGTGCAGCCCCCCCGGGGTCCGGGGCTGCACCCGCCACCCGGCTCCAAGCCCACGCCGAGAAGCACCCCCAAGTCCCAGCGGCCAGCCCGGCAGCCAGGCGCGGGCTCCAGTACCCAGCCAAGCAGGGCGACTGCCCTCTGACTCCCGCTCGCTCCCCTCGCCCGGGGCGGCCAGCATCCGCCCGGCTGGGCCTTGCCCTTCCCCGCGGAGGCCGAGCGGGAGCCCGAGCCCAGCCTGCGAGCTCCGTGCAGCGGCGGCGGAGCTCCGCGGAATGGCGCGCCCCTCCCACCCCGGCCAGAGGACTCCCTCCCGGAGCCGGCGGCCGGGGGACAGCGGAGGGCCCCTCCCACCTCGCCTCGGGCTGCTCACGGCCTCCCGGGCGACCCCACCTTCTCCATTCAGAAGCTCCAAGTCTCAGAGAGCCCGCCCCACCCGAAAAAGAACCCCAAACTCCCGAAAGGGGGAGTCTTGAAACTCCCAGGAGAGAGAGGGCTCCGCCGCCGCTGCGCCCGGGGTCCCGGGGGCCACCCCTCCCCCGGGCCCGCTGCTGGCCCCCTCCCCGCCCACGTGGGGATGGACCCCCTACCTTGGGCTCCAGCCTCGCGGATCCGATTCAGAACGAGCCAAGTCGAGATCAGCAGCCTCCACATGGTGACCGGCCCGGAGGGGTCCTCTTAGGGCCCCCTCCTCTCCGCCCCGCTTTATAATCCTGGGGGGTCGGGTACCCCGCGGCTTCTCTCGGAAGGCAGTCTCGGCGGCGCTGGGTCCCCGGCGTGCTGAGCTCAGGAGGGCGGCGCTGGCGACCCCGACCCTCCCCTCTCCCCCGCTGTCCGCGTCCGAGTCCCGGCTGCGCGCCCGGAAGGCGAGGGGCGAGCGGAGAGGGGGCGCCCCCGCGCCCCGGGACCCCGTCCTCAGCGGCCCCGCTCCGCCTGCGGCTCCCGGGCCGGGAGGCCTCCGCGATCCGGCCGGGTCGCGGGCCGAGCTCCGGAATGAGCGGACAACTTCAGGAAACTTCCTCCGGTGGCCACGTTGCCGCCCCCCGCCCCTCCCCGCCCCCGGCCGGGCTCTCCGGGCCCGCGCAGTCTCCGCGGCTCCCGGCGCCCGGTCCTCGCTCGCGGGGGGCGGCTGGAGCCGAGCGCGGCTGCAGGCGCGGCTGCCGGGGCTGGTTCAGGGGCGCCCGTTTCGGGGGGCGCGGTTAGCAGAGCGGTCCGAATCTCCCCGGAGCCGAAGTTTTCTTCTCTCCAACTTTGCAGGAGGCATCTGGCGGGGCCGAGCCCCCCCCTCCCCGCCACACCGGCTCCACCGTCCTGGAGCCGAATTCGGAGATTCCGGGGACCCCTCCCCGGGCCCCCGGGCCGGCGCGCCCTCGGCCGGGCGCCCAGCGGGCTAGCAAACTTTGCGGGTCCGGCGGCCCGGTGCGCCCATGTCCGCGCCAGCTGCGGCCCGGCGCGGGCGGTGGCCGGGCTCCGAGACCCGCGCTGACGCCGGGGATCCGCCGCGGAGCCTCCCGGCCGCGCGAGGATGGAGCCCGGCGGCTCTGCCCTCCGCCGCGCCCCGGCCGGAGCTCCGGACGAGCCGCGCCGAGAGCCGGGCGAGCGGCCCCGGCTCCGAGGCTCCCGCTCCCCGCACGCGCGGCGCCGCGATCGCCGGGGCCGGAGAGCTGTGGCCGCCCCAGCGCCCGGCCGCCACCGCCCACCGGCCGCCGCCGCCCGGGCCCGGGGTCCTGCGAGCCGCTCCTGCCCGCGCCGAGCCGGAGCTGCGGGGGCAACGTGAGCCGGGGACGAGCGCGGCGCGGGCGGAGGCGGAGACGCGGAGAGGGGGGCCGAGCGCTACCCTGTGGCCGCCACTGCTGCGCAGCCTGCGCGCCGGGAGGGGGCGGCGGCGGCCCCGAGCCAGGCCGGGAGCGAGCCCCAAGAAACCCCGCCGGAGGGCAGTCGCCGGCCTGGACCTCCAGCCCCCGTGGGGAGCCCGCTCCCAAAGGCCTCCTGCGACCCTCGGTCTGTCCCACCAGCCCGGGGCCCCTGGACGCCGTCAGGGACACGGGGAGAGGGGCTTGGGAAGAGGGATTCCTTCCGCCAGTCAGCCGGTGGGCTGCAGTTTCCTCTCCCCAGGTCAGCTCTAGGCGCGCAGACAGACAAAAGGGAGGCCTGAGACTTGTCGAGGGCCCAGAGCGAAGTTGGTGCCAAAGAGGCCCTTCTGAGCTTTGCCAGTAAAAGACAGGGCGTTAATAAGGGCGTCACAAAGGAGAGAAGTTGGAGGTGTCTTCTCTTGTGGGCCAGGGGAGCGCACAGAACCAGCCTCCAGGGCATGAAGTCCCGCTTGGGGGGTGCAGGGCCCGGTTAAAGCATCCTGGGTTGCAGGCAACTTTAGCCTCCAGGGCACCCCTGCCTTTTGTGACTGTGTTGGCGTACTGAAAAAAATATATATATTCTTATGCCCTAAGACATTTTTTTCCCATCTAAAAGTTCATTTGTTTTTCTCGGGTTTTAAAAGAAATATAACCATTTGCTTGGGCCCCCGAAAATACTCTTGTCCCTGGCACTGCGCCTGCTGGGCTTGCTGGAGAAGGGGGCCCTGCAGGTTTGGTCTTTCTCTGGGGACAAAAGAACGAGTAAGACCTTTCACTTCTGCCAGTTCTTGAAGTCTTAGGATCCTCCTTTCTTGACTTTGCAGGGGTTTGGGGGTCTGCTCCCACCCTGAGGATACCCCTTCTAGTTGCTGCCGAGCAGAGCAGACATGGCCACCACATCACTTAAGTTTGTATTCCACCTGCCTTGGAAGAGACCTGTGGGCATTTCATGAAAATGGATTTTTTAAAAAGCCAGCCTGCCCTTCAGTCACCTGATTCAACAGCATAGTGTAACTTTTCCTCTGGCCGCTGGTGTGCCATCCCAGGCCAACGCCCCTCTGGCTGGCTACTTCCTAAATGGAAGGGCATTTGGACATGCAGCCTAGATGTGACCTGCTGTTGGGGCCCTAGGGGGCCATGCCATCCCACCTGCTTAGTGATGCCCAGGTGTGGCTCCCACACCCCCCTCCCCCGGGGCATGCTCTACAGGCCCCAGCTGAGAGCTCAGGCCCTTCCCAGCCCACCAGGAACAGCTGGCCTTTAGGGTGTTGTTGCACAGAGAGCTCATAGAGGGGGCCTGAGAGCCAGATACAGGGAACCGCTCCTCAGCCAGCAAAGGGTATGTGCTCAGAGGCTGGGAGTTCCTGTGGACACAGACGATGGGAACCTTTGCGGATTCTTCTCTGTATCCAGAATCCCCAGACTTGGCAGCAGCCAAGATCCCTGAGCTGATGCTCCGGGGGCCTTGGGCAGCGTTTATTCCTTCCCTAAGAGCAGGCCTTGTGCACAACCGTGCGCAACCCTGTAGCTCTTCTGGAAGCCTTATTCCCAAAGGCCAGGATAGGGAGCCACGCAGGGGCAGGGGGAGAGGGAGGGGTTCCCTGGTCTTTGTTGGTAGCCCCCAGGCATGCCTGCATGTTAACGAAGAAGGGGGCTGCCCTCCGGCAGCAAATCTGTCTCCATCCATCTGGGCTGGAGACAGGACTCAGGATCTTTGGGGTCTCCGCCTAGACACAAAGAAAGGGATTTTACCTCTGGTCAGAACTTGCTGGCCCAGGAGGAGACTGCCCAGGGAACCTGCACTTTCAGAGGGGCTCATGCCTGGGAAAGCCACTCGGAGCCCCAGGCGGCCCTCATTTTTGCCACAGAAGGTGGCGCCCAGTGCAGTTACACGGGGTGCCCCACTAGGGGGCTGCTCTTCTTTTCCCGGCTCTAAGCTGCCTCCTGTCAACATGTAAGCCATGCTTAGGGCTGTCCCCCAATGCTTTGGGGGTAAGGCCGGCGCCTCTTGATCATTAGGTCCCATCTCCCGCCGTTCCTTGGGCTCTCACCTTGTGGAAGACGCTTCTGCAAACTCGTGGGGTGGGCAGTGGAGGAGAGGCAGAAGACATCGGGATTCATTTCAGAGGGAAGTGAAGCTTGGGCCTTGCCTCCTCCCTTTCCTACTGGATGTGAAGGTAAAACACCACACGTCTAGAAAGACATCCAGGGATCCCCAAGGAGGACCACTTTCTTGGACTCTCAAGCCATAGAGTCAGCAAAAAAAGGGAAATACTGCAAACCTTTGTCAGGGAGCCTTCCAAAGTCGTGTGTGTGTGTGTGGCCACTTCCCAGCTCAGGAGCTCTAAGAAGACCAAGTCAGGACAGGCAGCAGGGGCTGCTCAGTATCCCAGAAGGCCAACATCCTCCTTACCCGACATCCCCAACATCCAGCAGTTCACACAAAGAGCAAAGGGCACTGTGGCCAGAAGGAGCTTTCCAGCGCGGTTACTGTGTATCTCTTTCTATTTTCAGTCTGGGATGTAACAGTAGCTAGGACAGAGTGTTCAATTACATGATCAGACTGTGTCCTCCACCAGCAGGGGATGGGGGCAGGGCCGGCGAGGGCCAGCAGGAGCATCTCTTTGCAGTGCTCCTGGTCCCTCCTCCTGGTCCCTCCTCCTGGTCCCCTGCTCCCAAGTTGCTAGGTGCCGCCACAGTCAAGAAACCCACTCCCGGCGTGGATACTCTACTAGAGAAGGCCCAAGGAATCTGCAAAAGGATTGGACGCAGCTCAATCCAGGAGGAAAATGAGATGCCAGAGGAGAGTCAGGGCAGAGGTGACCTTTAAATTCTGGGTATTTGGAGCGAAAAATACGGACTGGGGTTTTGAGCCTGCTTCCCAGAACCACCATCCTGGCCTCTCATCCCTGGCCTGACGCTGCTGTCTCCCCGGCTGCACTCGGGGCTGCGGGCAGGACTGGACGAGCGCCCTGGAGTAGGGACTTTCAGTAGGGCCATCTCTTCTCCTCCTGAAGGGAGCTCAGAAAACAAATTACCTGGAAACAGGGGCTTCCGCTAGATAATGAACGAGGTTTTTTCTCATTTGGTTCTGTTTTGAAGATGGAGAAAAAGAAGAAGTAGAATTGGAAGGAGAGAGGCCCCAGACCCCTGCTGGAATGAAATTCTACAGACCGGGTGACTTTGGCAGCAGACATGTATTTCCCCCAGTAGCAGAGACTGGGAAATGCAAGATCAAGGTGCTGGTTGACTTGGTTTCCTTGGTTTGTTGTGGACGGAGAGAAGAAGCTCTGGTTCTCTTTCTCTTTCTCTCTCTTTCTTTCTGTCTTTCATCTTTCTCTTTTTTTGTACTGGGGATTGACATCAGGGGCAGTCTACCTCTAAGCTATACCCCCAGCCCTTTTAAATATTATTTGTTTATTCAAATTTTGAAACTGAGTCTCCCTAAATTGCTGAGGCTAGCCTCATACCTGCATTCCTCCTCTCTGAGCCTCCCTGGGATTACAGCTGTGTGTGTCACTGTGCCTGGTGGCTGCTTCATCTCCTCCTCCTCCTCCATTTATTTATTGTGGTATTGTAGATTGAACCCAGAGCATTCTGCCTCGAAGCTACATCCCCAGCCCTATTTTATTTCAAAATTGGGTCTCACTAAGTTGTGGAGCACCTCTCTAAGTTGCTGAGGCTGGCTGCGAACCTGCGATCCTTTTGTCTCAGCCTCCACGTTCTGGAATTACAGGTGTGTGCCACCATGCCCAGCGTTCTTCCTATAATCAAGGCACAAATCTCATCCTGGGGCCCCACCCTCTTGACCCCACCTAAATCTAATCACCCCCAAAGGCCTCATCCCACCATCCTATTGAGAGCATCAACCTAGGAATTCAGTGCATTGCAAATTCAGGCTCCGCCCCCACATCCAGTTACTCATTAAAATTTGCTTGCATTCCTTAGAAAAATATAAGCCTGGGAGCATTGTGCACATTCGCTGCTGGGCCAGGGCAGCCTGTGCCTTCAGCTTCTCTGTACAGAGCTCTAAACCCTCATGTATTTGGCTCCTGGCTTCCACGCCTGGGATCTTATTGGCCATGCATCCCAACAGACCAGGGTTCCTACTCCCAAGCTCCTTCCTGCTTGTGCGCACCCATTCTCTGAGAAATGAAGGAAAGGGATTCAGAAAACTGGAGGAGAATGTCCCCCAAGCCACAATACCTGGGCAGAAATGCTCACACAGGCTGGTCAGGTGCCAGGTACCACTGGAGAGAAGGGCGATTAAGAGACCACGGGAGGCAACATTTTCAAACAATAAAACTGCTAAATGTAGGGTACACTGGGGCAGGAAGAGAGTGCAGGAAGAACTGTGGGAATGCTCTGTATCTACTTCTGTTTCAGTGTGCACAGCAGTGTGGTAGAAGGCGCCATGTTATTGCTAGACAGGAGAGGGCGCTATAGACGTGCTATCTATTCCTAGACAGGAGAGGGCGCTATAGACGTGCTGCCTATTCCTAGACAGGAGAGGGCGCTATAGACATGGTGCCTATTCCTAGACAGGAGAAGGCACTATAGACGTGCTATCTATTCCTAGACAGGAGAAGGCGCTATAGACGTGCTATCTATTCCTAGACAGGAGAGGGCGCTATAGACGTGCTATCTATTCCTAGACAGGAGAAGGCTCTATAGACGTGCTATCTATTCCTAGACAGGAGAGGGCGCTATAGACGTGCTGCCTATTCCTAGACAGTAGAAGGCGCTATAGATACTGTTGAGCGGGGTCCAGGAAGGAGGAAGTTGGTTGGGGCAGAATGTGTATGTACTTTGTGATAGTTTCAAAAATGAAAATACAAGCCGTTTTATCCATAAGTGTCTTTAATGTGTCACTCGTAAAGTACAAGCACTACTGAGTAGCCTGCCTCTGGGAGGCTGGGACATTGATCTTTGAATTGGACAAGGATTTAGAATCATTTAGGGCCATTCGGAATCACAGAGCGATGAACTCTGCCTGGAACGAGGCTTATTTAATCTGCTTAGTACAAGAGGAAACTGGTGGATCAGCCCTTGGGGTCATCAGAGCCGAGTTCTCCCACCTCAAAGGGCGAGCGCCTTTGATCTGGCCTGTTCCAAGCCAGCCAAGCTGACCTCTTTGCCCTTGTGCAGCCGTGCCGCGTGCAGGCCGGCCCCCTGGACTTTGTTTCTTCTGGTCCCTGGGCAGGACATGCCCTCCCTCCAGATGTCCACGTGGGTCACCCCCTCACCGCCATAGCATCTCCGATTAAATGGCACCTGACCAGTGAGACCTCTCTGCCAGTCATTATGAAAGAATAATACCACGTGCACGGAGATGTTCAAAATAGTCTGCATTGGAAAAGTGGGTCCCTTCACCAGCACGCACTACTGTGTGTCACCCCGTTGCTTACCGGCGTAGGTGCACATGCACACGTACGTGCAGACATGGGCTCATACCCCTTTTATTCCCGCTAGCACTTTTACCGCCGTGCAATAAACTGTACTACAGATTTTGCTTCTGATTTACCAGTTGCCTGTGTCTTCACTGAAGTGCAAGCACCTTGCAGGCAGCGGGTCTTGCCTGGCTCCGCTCTGCACCTGCTGCGTGTTCCGTGCAATCAGAACAGAGGGAGAAAATATACAGCCGGTGTGAACGGCCTTTGGATTTCATTACTGTGTCTTTGCTTACACCGACCTTTCAAATTAAGCTATTCACACCTCAGACGTATGTTTTGTGATACTTGGATTCATGACAAACACTCACTAATCCCTAAAAATTAACCCAGTGTTTGACTACTGTCTGTAATATATACAAACACATGCATTCATTTAATTCCTAAGAAATGAGGGTTTTTGGGCTAAGTTGAAAGGTGGCATGGGGCACAAAGCTACCTCTCAACCACCCACAGTACACACATTTCACATTATGTGCCAAAAGAGTGTGCCGGGCGTGGTGGCGCACGCTTGTAATCCCCGCGCTTGGGAGGCAGAGACAGGAGGATCGGGCAGGTTCGAAGCCAGCCACGCGCGCTGGTTTAGGAGACCCTGTTTCCAAATAAAAAATGTAAAAATAGGTCTGGGAGTGTAGCCCGGAGGTAGAAGGGCTTCCAGGAACCCCAGTACCACCAAAAAAACAAACAAACAAACAAACAAAAAACCCAAAAAACAAAAGAGTGAGGGTCTGCTTACTTGGTTCCTGAAAAAGATCTCTCTCTCTCTCTCTCTCTCTCTCTCTCTCTCTCTCTCTCTTTACTTTCTTTCTTTCTGTACTGGGGATTGAACCCAGGGCCACCTTACCTCCAAACTACATCCCTCTTTCCCCTCTTTTTTATTTATTTTTTAAATAGGGTCTTGTTAAGTTGCTGAGGCTGGCTTCAAACCTACGTTCCTCCTGTCTCAGCCTCCCAGGTACTGGGATTATAGGCATGAACATAGACTCTTCTCTTTATAAAACTTTACAGAATTTTAAAAAGTCAGTGGTTATGCGGCATGATTCCATTGACACTCCAGGACCAGCTCTGTTGTATTTGGAATAAGATGAGGTTTGTCTTAACAGAGATAAGTGCAAGTGTAGACAAGAGCTGGGACATGATGTCAGAGAGATCTGTGTCTTCATTTCTTTGTCTGCGGAATGAGACTGACAAGACTATCCGGCTTACACTGTTGTGAAGATTAAGCGAGATAATAATAATAGAGAGTCTGGCCTCTAAGAAGCACTCGATATTAGCCATTATTATTTTAAAAATTAATTTCTTAATCATGGCTTAAAATGTTCAAACCGTCCTGTAGACAGCCCACAGCCTGGGAGCCAAGTCTGACCGGCTGGCCGTTTTGATAAAAGTTTCATGGCAGCACCCGCACTAATCTACTGGCCTGGTGTCTGTGATTACTTTTGTGGTTACTTTCACCCGCTGATAGTGGAGTTGAGTAGTTATGACAGAGACCTTATGGCCCACAAGCTCTAAATATTAACTAATTGGCCCTTTTCCAAAGAAGTTAGCCCATTCTTGCTCTAGAAAAAAAGGAAGGCAAGTCATCCAGCCACCATTCCTTAGGCCTTTGGATTTGGAAAGCATAACCCTGCCGGGCCCTAGGGTCACACTACCATGGGGGGAGAAGCATCAGTCAGCCAGTCCTTCTTTCCTGCCCATCTGTCTGGGACAGCATCTCAGAGCTGCGAGGTCACCCTGTTTTCCTGCTCTGTGGTATGTGAGTGTGTGTGTGTGTGTGTGTGTGTGTGTGTGTGTGTGTGTATTACTAGGGATTGAACCCAGGGGCATTCTATCTCTGAGCTACATCCCTAACCCCATTTTACTTTTTTTATTTTTTAATTTTGAAACCGGGCCTTGCTAAGTAGCTCAGTCTGGTCTTGAGCCAGCAATCCTCCTGTTTCGACCTCCCAAGTACTGGGATTACAGGCATATGCTACTGCACCCGGCTTGCGTCTAACTTTATTTGGCTAAAAATCATACCTAGAGTCAGATGTGGTGGCACACGCCTGTAATCCCAGTACTTGGGAGACTAAGACAGGAGGATCACAAGTTTGAGGCCAGCCTCAGCTACTTAGTAAAACCCTGCTTCATTAAACAAAATATAAAATAGGTCTGGGGGTGTAGCTCAGTGGTAGAACACCCCTGGGTTCAATCCCCAGTAACACACACACACACACACACACACACACACACACACACACACACACACTGCACCTAGTAGGGATCTATATAATATAAAAATGGGCAGAGAGCGAATCTCCTTTGTCTTGGGTTCAGTAACACTGTCCTTGCTTGTTGGAATCACTTTGCTTGCCCCAGGCCCACAGATTCCAGGGGCGCCCTGACGGGCCCCTCTGGACTGGGCCCTTGCTCCACTTTGACTCTTTCTACCTCTACCCCCCTCCTCCGCCCTGGTTGCTCTAGGTTCACAGCCATTTGGGTTCCTCTCTCCCCCTCTTTGCTAAGACCCCATCTAAACGAGCTCCTGGCTCAGTTAAGCCAGAACCGGTCAGCCAGTGCTCTGAGGAACGTGGCAAGGACATTTAACTGGGAACATTAAGGTCGGGTCTCCTTTCCTTTTCCTTCCACCATCTACCCTAAAGTAGAGTAAATCTTCGTGATTCCTACAAACTCCGTGAGCTGGAGGTTCCTTGGACACTCCTGTTTCCCTCATCCTGATGGTCCTTGCCAGCCAAGGTCACTATCTCCTTGACACCCTCTTTAAATCCTCATGACCACTCATGGCCCCCAATGCCACCCCATGCCACCTCATGCCAACCAAGCTCCTTAACCTGTTTTACCACCCAAAGGGAATCCCATCCCCTGTCTCTTGTTTTTGCTTCCCCATCTTAATGGAACTCTGAGATTCTCCTAAAGATGCTGCCGTGGATAGGATTCTCAGTGCAGGAGCGGCTGGCTTTTCAGTACTGGGCATCCACACCCTGCCTCTTGGCCTCTCACGATGGCATGGCCTACTCCGCTGTTCCTAAATGACTGCACCTCGTTGTCATGGTTTGCATCTGGAATGTCCCTGCCAGAAATAAAAAAACAAAATAAAAGGTCATGTATTGGCAGTATAAAACATTCAGTGGATTGATCCATTGATGGTTGGCAGTTTGAATGAATTTACTAGGTGGTAACTGTGGGCAGGTGGGGTATGTCTAGAGAAAGTAGGCCACTGGGGGTATGGCCTTGGACAGCCTCCTCTCTCTCTCTCTCTCTCTCTCTCTCTCTCTCTCTCTCTCTCTCTCTCTCCTTTCTCTCTCTTTGGTACAGAACAGCTCTCCTCTGACATGCTGTTCCTGCCTTGGAGCTGGCTGACTATAGATTGAACCTCCAAAACATGAGCCAAATAAACCTTGTCTCCTCTATGTTGTTTTCATCAGGTATTTTGGTCACAGTAACAAAGAACTGTCTCATATACTCATTTTTTTTCTCAGTTTCATTCAACTCTTGACTTCTAGATAAAGTTAGAAAACCAAACCTGTCCACCCATACTCTGTGTCCTGCTTTACTTCTGAATTTCAGACTGTCATTATATGTTGGGAGACTCGTGTAAAGAGGATATAAGAAACAACCTGAAAAACAGAATCCGTAAGATTCTTCTCCAAAAAATACAGTTGTGTTTTACGGCAGAGTACTTGCCTACTGGAGTGATAGTTTGGCTGGGTATATAAAATCCCAGATTAAGAGCACTGTTAATACCAACAACACATCATATCAGTTTTATCTCTATATAGCTCTGAAGACAACCTGTTTTCTCTAAAGAGAACTTTTTGTCTCTTTATTCTGAAATTTTACCAGATTGTGTTTCTGTGCTGGCCTTTTCCCCACTCATCCTGCTTAGTGGGCCCTTTTAATCTGGGAATTGTCCTCTAGGGTGCTCCTTCGACTTTTTTTTTTAAATATAATTTCCTCTCTGTGTTCTCTCTGTTGCCTTTCCCTAGGGCTCTCAACAACTGAATGTTGTGCTCATGTTGGAAATGTAGGCTCCCAGGCCTCACCCAGACCTGTGGAATCTGGATTTGCATTTTAACGAGGCCCTTGGGTAATGTGTGTGCACGTTCTGTTTTGAGAAGTGCTGTTTTAATTCTCTCTCACTTCATTTGTGCTTGAAGTGCTTAAGCTCCCCGTCAGAAGAGCCCTCGCCTGTCACCGCATCTGTCCCTTTAGCCATCCTCACATCCGTCCAGGCTCAGGAACCAGGCATTGATCTTCTCCAAGGTGAGAAATAGTCTCGCTCCCAAGGGAAGATCCTTCTGCTCTATGATCTTGGTTCTCTCTGGGACATTCAGTCTTTTACTTTTCACTAACTCTTTTCATAGCACCTTTAAATAGAACCAGGTACTTCCCGACTTGAAAAAGCATCACTTGACCCTTCTGTCTCTTCTAGCCCTCACCCCATTTCTCAGCTGGCTTTTCCTGCCAGAGTTCTTAAATTCATGCAAAACAGGCTCTACTGCTGTTTCTTTGCAGAGGGTCCTTCTCTGAACCCCTGGAAACCTGGCGTCTGACTCCCTGCTCTAAAAAACTTTCCAAGAAAGGTCTTTTCTCCGCCTTTGTGCTCAGATCCCCCTGGCAGTGCTGGCTGTGGCTGACCACAGCGACCTTCCCAAACATTGTCTTCCTTTGATGTTCAGGCCGTCTTGGGGTGGCCTTCGCCCACTGGAGAGGAGCGGGAACACCCTCGTCTGGCATGCTCAGCTCAAGTCTGCACTTTGCAGGGATGATCACTGCATTCCACACTGGACACCAAACCCACTCAGCTCCTGCCCTTGTCCGTCCTCCTTTTGGCACATACACGCCCTTTCATGGGTACGTACGTACACACACACGCTCACACACTCACACACGCACATTCCAACCCAAAGCATGTAATAATCAAGTATTTCGATCTGCTTCTCATCCTGACAACCAGATTAAAAGCTACTAAGGGCAAAGACAACGTCTTGGGCCAATGTAAGTGATCACTTTGGACAAGTGGCTGAGCCACCCTAGAAAAGAACAACTGTTTCTCATTTTCATCAAGATACTGGCCATCGTCAAAGCCGTGCGCCTCAAGGCTACATCTGCCCAGAGGGGATGCTCTTCCTAATTTACCCACTGGCTCTCTACATGCTCTGTGGGTTTGGAGCACCCCAACACAGACCGTACCCCTTCTGCTTGCTCTCCAGGATTTACCCCAGTTGGTGGCATCTGTCTCTGCAGGTGCCGTGGTCCCTGGAAGAGAAACCTTTCATACTCAGAATGTAAAAGCAACTCAGAGATGGCCGCTGAAGGATCTTGTGGGCAGGAGGGGGCAGAACCTGTTCCTGGACCAAAACTGACCCTCTGGCTGCTGGTGGCCCTTCTAGAAGCTGAGTGGCTGCTTTTCTCCCTGGCCTGCAGCTGGGGCCGCCTCCTTCTGGGGCATGAAGCAAGTTTGCAATGGTATAAAGGAGGGGAAAAGTAAAAGGAGGTTAGTGGAGGCTGAGGAATGGGGTAGAAAGTGAGGAGGCGGGACCTCCGCATGACCCCATGGAGTAAGCTCATAGGGATGAAGAGAGATCCCTGAAGCCGATGCCATCATCCACCCTTCTCCTGCCCCACCTCATCCCTGGCCACCAGGGGACCCCCAGCTCAGTGAGCACCACTTCCATCTCCCTAATGTTCTGGCCAGAGCCCAAGGGCTACCTGCCATCTTCCTGTTTTATTCCACCCATCACCAACTCTGTGCTTCTCCCTTCAAATAGACCCAACACCTGTCTGTATTCCCTCTCTCTCCTCTGCCAAGACTCTCTGGTCCTGAATCTTTGTCCTACTCAGGCCTCTACCATGACCTCCAAACTCTGCCTCCATTTCTCTGGTTCATTCTGCACAGAGCAGCCAGGGTGATATTTTATTTTATTTTTTCATGGTACTGGGAATGGAACCCAGAGGCATTCTACCTCCAAGCTATGCTCCCAGCCCTAATTTTTTTTATTATTTATTTTGAAAGAGGGTCTCACTGAGTTGCAAAGGGCCTTACTAAGTAGTAGCTGAGGCTGTCCTCAAACCACGATCCTCCTGTATCAGCCTCCCAAATGCTGGGATTACAAGTGTGCACCACCATGCCCAGCTAAGGGTGATACTTTAAAAGTAAAATACTTTAAAAGTGTACCATGGGATTCCCCTGCTTAATTTTTTTCCAATATTTGATGTTATTCTAAAATTATCATTCAGGAAAGTACAATATTGTGATTTGGTTACTTTTTTCCTTTAGTGGTACATACTATATATATACTTTTTTTTTTTTTGATGGGAGGACTCTAGCGATGGAATCCAGGGGCAGTCTGCCTCTGAGCTACACCTCTAACCCTTTTTATTTTTATTTATTTTTTGTTTCAATACAGGGCCTCACTAGGTTGCTGAAAGTCTCGCTAAATTGCTAAGACTGGCTTCCAGCCTTCAGTTCTCCTGTCTCAGCCTCCCAAGTACTGAGATTGCAGGCGTGTGCCACCACACCCCAGCTCATACTATAATATCGATATGTGAAATGATGCGATGCATTGGATTTTCTTCAAAATAATGCCAGACGGGCAGGGAAGGAGAGCTTAGCTGTAACAAAGTGAGGCGTGCAGGGGTTTGTTGTCCTTTTCTGCTTTTTTATGTGTTTGAAAACTTTCCTAATGAAAAAGTCAAAACGCAAATTGCAAGGATTCTTCATTACTCATACGAATAAAAAAAAAAAACTTGCAAAGATACACCATTACTCATAATTAAAAAAAAAACACAAAAAACCACACGATCCTTACGGGGCCTGCCGGTCCCTGCCTGGTCCTGCCCTGACAACACTCTGGCCTCCTCTCTTGCCGTTCACGTCCTGCACCACCAGATCCCCTTGCAAACATCCTTTTCTTGAAATCCCCCCAGGAGAACATGGGGCTATCTGGGGGCTTCTCTGGGATCGTTCTCATCGCCAGGAATCAGGCCTCCTTCCCCCGGCCCCCATCAGCCACCTGCTGTTAGCCCTTGAGAGTCATCTTCAGAAACACCTTGTCCAATGCCCAGATTTAAATGTCATCTTTCTACTTCATCGCTGCGCCCTGGAATTTCCCATCGCTGTGCTTACCCCAATGTCCATCTGTCTTCCCCAGGGGCACACATTCCATGAGGGCGATGTTCAAGGCTATTTTGCCTGGCAGAATGATAGGAGGTACCCACCATACCCTCAGTCCTCTGCAGAAGAAATTTTCTCTAGGCCATTAAAACAGTAATTAAAAAAGAAAAAAAGTGCTAAGGATGTAAGAAGCCATGCTCTTGTGATATCAGATCATCAAATGTTAAGCATTTTTTCATGTTTATATACATATATATCCTGGGGATTGAGCCCAGGGGCATATATTGAATCCAGTACACATGTGTGTACTGGGGGTGGAGCCACGGTCATTCTACCTCTGGTCTGCACCCCCAGCACCTTTTTATTTTACAACAGGGTCTCACTAAGTTGCTAAAGGTCTTGCCAAATTGCTGAGGCTGTCCGAAAACTGGTAATCTTCCTGTCCCAGCCTTTGAAGTATCTGGATTGCAGGCATGTGCCACCTTGCCCGGCTTTCATATGCATTATTATTTTTAATAATCATTCTCTCTTTTATTAAGGAATACAACTTTGGAAATAAGGCTAATGTCTTTTGTGTTTCCTTGGCCTGGCCCCTTCCTTCCCCATAAGAAACTACTCTCATGATTTTGATGTACACTCAGTGCATATTTTTATATTTGATTACAAATGTGTCTCCATAAACAATAGCATTGCTTTATGTGTCTTAAAAAATAAACGGCATAATATGCTACATAAAGTTGTACAACTTATATTTCCCACTCAACATTGTTTTATATATATGTACATATATATATGTGTGTGTATATGTTCGTGTACGCCTATATATTATAAATTAGCCCAGCCCTTGTAACGGCTACATTACAATCCACTGTCTGAATCTAATGCAATTTATTTATTCATTCCCTTAATGAGGCACATCTGACTTATGTCCGTTTTTATCTCTGACAAAAATACTGGGAAGAGTGGACTTGTATGCCTGCCTTCTTATGCAAGGTCCCTGGTACTCATTAGACGGGCCAAAATAAACGAGAGAGAACTGGCCAGGTCATACGGCGATGGGAATGCTCATATGCTGCTGCCGGTGGGAGTGCAAATTGACATAATCATTTTAGAGAGCAATTTGGCGATATCCAGTTAAGATAAAAATGCTCAGCCCTGTGCCCCAGCAATTCCATCTGTATAATAAATCCTACCAGCAAAGGTAAATTATGCATTCCTTTTCTACTCAACAGAAAACATAAAATATATAATATTCCTTTATGACTTAAAGTTTACGGTGCGCTTTTATATATATCATCTAATTTGACGTTCACAACCACAGGAGTGTGGTATGAGTTTCCTGTTATAAATGAGGGAATCGAGTCCACTCACCTGTTGTTTGGTGCTGGGGCTGAAATCCCACTTGTCTGACTTTTTGTCCAGGGCGTTTTCTATCACCCCACACTTCCTCTGGGTGTTTTTATGCTATGAAGAAGATTAGCGGGCTCCAGGTGCTTTGTGGTGGATGCTGCTGGGGCTCCATCCCCCTCGCCAGGCCTGTTCCATCCCCCAGGGGCTGTGAGATCATAGCTGACCTTCCTCAGAGATCTCCTCTGGCCATTAGCAGCAGCCTCACCTGGAGATTCCTGGACAATTTTCCTTTATCCTCCTTAGCCAATGGCTAATGGAGGCTGGTGCACAAAGCTGGCCTCCAGAGGAACAACTCTATGGCACCGTTTATGATCCAGAACTCCCCGGGCTTAGGCAGAGCTCCAGAGGAATTCACATCTCTGCTCAGGTTCTTCCCCTGTTTTAATTCACTGGTACAGGATTCAGCTCTGCTTCTAGAGCAATGGTCCTCAGCCTTTAGCATCCACAGACTCACCTACAGAGCTTATTAAAGCACTTATTATTGGGCCTCATCCCCAGAATTTCTGTTTCATTTGGTGTAGGGAAGGATGATACGGATGTTGCAGGGAACCGATTGTGCCAGGAGAAGTATACTCAGAGGATGGGAACCTGGAGCTGGATAACCTGCTGGCAGTGAACACCAACAAGGGTAGTAGGGAGAGAATTGACA